>NC_056729.1:885207957-885507957 GCF_019279795.1 Protopterus annectens
CTGTACACAGGCCAATGTACATATACGCAATACACAATCTGTCGACAATCACCATAAGTACACAGACCTTAGTACTGTACACACTACAACAAAATGCCCAGGTTTTGTCCTAAAATGTAAGCCCTACTATACATAACATGTCTAGCAGTCTGATATCTCACTGGCTTGTTATCAGGTATGATGTCAATAAATAATTGTGTACTGAACATATGCACCTCTTACTGCATGACATATGTACAAAGTTTGACAGAGTTGTGGCTGGAGGCACAAACACAGGGCCAATATTGAAATGTTGCTGTAATAAACTCATACATTTACTGGTGTAACAGAGTTTGTTGCAACATGTGTCTTCTGAGGGATATGAAGTCAGTAACTCTCATGGCTATCATCATGTACTGACTGCAATCCTCAGACTATGCTACTGCATTTCTAAAGATAGGTCATCTGTGAGTAACACAACACATGTAAGACTCCATACACTGGCCAGTCTGCAGATAGCCCTGCAGATGAGAGTTTCCTCAACCACATAACACTGTCATAACATGTATGAAATCGTGTAGACCAGCCATATCCACACAAACTCTGTTAAACCACCATTACTTCAAATGTAGAAGAGCAAGACTTACATTCTGTACTCATGACTGGAGCATCCCCCTCCTGTTTGTTGGCCTGTCTACACAGTGTATATTGTAAGAGGTATATCCCACTACCCTGTGTGCAGCTGTTTGCCAAACACTAACATGAAGTCCTGCTCACAGTGAATGAAAAGGGCCAACACCCACATGATGTTCCTAGTTATAGGAGTGTGTTTCTATGCAATTGGCTATGGGAATGTTAGCACAGCTGTTCCACATGCAATCAGCTAGTGGGGGACTGCAATTCATGCACAGGCAATCAGCTGATCATGAGCATCACTTACAAAACACAAGCTGCTGCTTAAGCAAAGTAGGTGTACTTTTCCACATCCACCAGAAAGGGAGTGAGAGAGACAAAGTAAGAAAGGAAGGGGGTAGGAGAGTAAGAGCTAAGCATGTTTGTGTCACACACTTATCAGTACAGGGTTTCAAACCCCTGCCTGATTATGTACTGCTACTACATTTTTATGCAGTTATTGCATGCACCACAGAGCTTACATGTTCTAGAGCTGTCCACAGGTATATTTGAAGGTGAATGACATCAGCAACAGTGATAAAGGAGGGATAAGGTAGGTGTAGTACATGTGCCTGTCCACAAAAGCAAGTGTCGAGGACGACACAGCCACACTCTCTCAGGGACTCACACACATTATCACAGTTGGCAGGGTCAGGATTAAAATTCCTAACTAACTAGTTTGCTACATTACAGTATTACACAGGTATCACATGCACCACAGAGGTTATCAGGCTGATATATGGGCAAAGGGTATGTCAAGGTTACTGACATCAGAAGGCATGCTTCAATAAGGCAATGGGAGGTGTAGTGAGTGTGAATGGCTTCCAAATCATTAATCTACACACACACACAGACACAAGTTTGCCAGTACTGACATGCATGGGTTCATTGCTTTACAGATTCGTAGTGGTTGACTGTGCCAGAAGGCTGTACAAGGCTAGGCAAAGGGTATACCTTGGCATCAGGCTACATGTCAATGGTCTGCAGTGTGGCTCAGGGGTGTAGTCCCTGGATTGGCCCACACAGGTGGGTATTGTATTCACCATCCACTCATCTGGGTTACTATTGTGGGTGGCCAGTGCTGTGCAATGCTTGCCATGCATGTGTTCTATATTCCATTACATGGACAGTGTCTGGGATGTGCACATGTCCCACATGCATGTTCTGTGACATGTGGAAGTGTACCTGGGGTGTCTGGGGCATGTTGTGTTGACAGATTGTTATCATCTGATGTGGCATTCCTGATCTCATGAGGTGAGAACTGGCAATGGAACTCAGGTTGATCCTGCACCTACATCGACAGCATGATACAGGTATTCACTGGTGTTAGTGGCATCTAGCCATACAGGGCATGTGCATAAGGCATGGTATTTCATTTGTGGGTTACATTTGCTGATTCCACAGGTGTTGCAGGCATCTAGTGAGGAACTTAGCATAGGACCACTGTAAGCAATTACCTGCCTCTTTTAGGGATGGAACAGGATGCCATGTCCTCTGTAGGCCACTGCAATCACACCATGGTTACTATTTGTGGGCAATATGCAGGGAACTACAAGCATAGTGGCTGTTGCCTAGCCAAGTGTGTTTGTGTATGAGACATGGGTGGAGAGTGTTCTCTGGGTAATCCAAGGGTTGCTTAAATTGTTCCCCAATCCATAATGTAACATGTAGGAGTATGGATTGTCTACACCAGCCTCTCTGCTGTTTGACATCTGTTGTCATTGTAAGGTGGAAATTGTGACATATAATAGGTTCTCCATATAAGAAATTTGCAAAATCCACCCCACAATGAGTCCTGTTATTACACACTCGCAGCTATATCCATACAGGATACTGATGACAAACACCCACCCACACACAACACACTTGACAGTGTTGAGATTCAAATCCCTACCTAGGTATGCATTGCTACTACTGTGTATTGCATTTATTGCATGCGCCACGCAGCTTATTGAGCTGTTCCTTCCTCAAAGGTGTATTTCAAGGTGAATGACATCAACAGGCTTGCCAAAACAGGGCAATGGAAAGTGTAGTGACCGTGAATCGCCTCAAAATCATTGATCCCTACACAGACAAACACACAGAGTTTCACAGTTGCCATGTCTGGGAGTAGAACTCCTACTTAACTAGTAGATTACACTACAGCATTATGCAGTTATAGCAATGGACACAGAGCTTACAAGGGCTACTCTTTCCCCAAAGGTGTCTTTCAAGGTGAATGACATCAGCAGGCTTGCCAAAGTGGGGCAATGGAAAGTGAAGTGACTGTGAATTGCCTCAAAAGCATTTATTCCTACACAGACAAACACACAGAGTTTCACAGTTGCAGTGTTTGGGATTAGAAGTCCTACCTTGCTAGTAGATCACACTACAGCATTACGTAGTTATAGCACATGCCACGGAACTTATAGGGCTACTCTTTCCCAAAGGTGTATTTCAAGATGAATGACATCAGCAGGCTTGCCAAAGTAGGGCAATGGAAAGTGTAGTGACTGTGACTGGCCTCAAAAGCATTGATCCCTACAGAGACAAACAAACACACACACAGAGTTTCAAATTTGCCGTGTCTGAGATTAGAACTCCTACCTAACTATTACTTCACACTATATCATTACACAGTTATAGCACGCACCATGGAGCTTACAGGGCTACTGGTTCCTCAAAGGTGTATTTCAAGGTGAATGACATCAGCAGGCTTGCCAAAGTAGGGCAATGGAAAGTGTAGTGACTGTGAATGGCCACAAAAGCATTGACCCCTACACACATACACACTTGCCATGTCTGGGATTAGAACGCCTACCTAACTGGTACATCACACTATAGCATTACTCAGTTATAGCATGCACCATGGAGCCTACAGGACTACTTCTTCCCCAAAGGTGTATTTCAAGGTGAATGACATCAGCAGGCTTGCTAAAGTTGGGCAATGGAAAGTGTAGTGACTGTGAATGGCCACAAAGCATTGATCCCTACACAGACAGATAAACACACACACAGAGTCTCGCAGTTGCCATGTTTGGGATTATAATTCTTACCTAGCTAGTATATCACACTATTGCATTATGCAGTTATAACACATGCCACAGAGCTTATAGGGCTATTTCTTCCCCAAAGGTTTATGTCAAGGTGAATGACATCAGCAGGCTTGCCAAAGTAGGGCAATGGAAAGTGTAGTGACTGTGAATGGCGACAAAAGCATTGATCCCTGCACACAACCAAACTTACGCACTCACAGTTGCCATGTCTGGGATTAGAACTCCTATTTAACTAGTACATCAAACTAGAGCATTACACAGTTACAGCACATGCCACTGAGCTTAGAGGGCTGCTCCTTCCCCAAAGGTGTATTTTAAGTTGAATGACATCAACAAGCTTGTCAAAGTAGGGCAACGGAAAGTGTGGTGACTGTGGCCTCAAAAGCATTGATCCATACACAGATAAACACACACACACTTGACAATGCTGAGATTCAACGCCCTACCTAGGTATGTATTGCGACTACAGTGTACTGCATTTATTGCATGCACCATGGAGCTTATAGGGCTACTCCTTTTGTCAAAGGTGTATTTCAAGGTGAATGACATCAGTAGGCATGCCAAAGTTGGGCAATGGAAAGTGTAGTGACTGTGAATGGCCACAAAAGTATTGATTCCTACACAGACAGAAAAACACACACTCACAGTTTCTATGTCTGGTATTAGAACTCTTACCTAACTAGTACATCAGACTATAGCATGACACATTTATAGCACACACCACAGAGCTTATAGGGCTGCTCTTTGCCCAAAGGTGTATTTCAAGGTGAATGACATCAGCAGGCTTGCCAAAGTAGGGCAATGGAAAGTGTAGTGACTGTGAATGGCCACAAAAGCATTGACCCCTACACACACACACACACACACACACACACACACACACACACACACACACACACACACACACATACACACACACACACACACACACACACACACACACACACACACACACACACACACACACACACACACACACTTGCCATGTCTGGGATTAGAACTCCTACCTAACTGGTACATTACACTATAGCATTACGCAGTTATAGCATGCACTATGGAGCTTACAGGACTATTCCTTCCACAAAGGTGTATTTCAAGGTGAATGACATCAGCAGGCTTGCCAAAGTTGGGCAATGGAAAGTGTAGTGACTGTGAATGGCCACCAAAGCATTGATCCCTACACAGACAGATAAACACACATACAAAGTCTCACAGTTGCCATGTTTGGGATTAGAATTCCTACCTAGCTAGTATATCACACAATAGCATTATGCAGTTATAACACATGCCACAGAGCTTATAGGGCTATTTCTTCCCCAAAGGTTTATGTCAAGGTGAATGACATCAGCAGGCTTGCCAAAGTAGGGCAATGGAAAGTGTAGTGACTGTGAATGGCCACAAAGGCATTGATCCCTACAGACAACCAAATACATGCACTTACAGCTGCCATGTCTGGGATTAGAACTCCTATTTAACTAGTACATCAAGCTAAAGTATTACACAATTACAGCACATGCCACAGAGCTTAGAGGGCTGCTCCTTCCCCAAAGTTGTATTTCAAGGTGAATGACATCAACAGGCTTGCCAAAGTATGGCAATGGAAAGTGTAGTGACTGTGAATAGCCACAAAAGCATTGATCCCTACACACACACACACACACACACAACCAAACACACGCACTCACAGTTCATAGGTTCATAGGATCATAGGTTGGTACTAGGCTATTGGCCCTAGGGCCTATACAAGCCTAGACATAACAATTCCATGGCTATTTCTTCCCACATTATTTACTTCCAAGGACCCTTGTCTAGCAGGGCGACTGACGTGATCCCCGGGGTGAATTTTTTTTTCTCCCATCCAATCATCAAGGTTCCTTTTGAAGAGGGCAAAAGAGGCACTCTGCTTGACACATATTCAAGTCTATTCAAGAGTCTGGGGAGTCTCTGGGTCAGGAACCTATCCCTCCAGCATGTTTTACTTATTGTGATGACAAGGTTTAGATCCCTGGACCGTGTGGCTCTGAGGGATTGGAATTTCTTTAAGTGTAGCATGTCCAACAGCTCTGGGTTTGACATGGCCTTGTATGTTAAGCAGAGATCGCCTCAGAGTAGACAATAGGCGATAGAGTATAGCTGTAGTTTTTTAAGGCGGTCAGCATAGGGCATCTGCTTTAGACCTGTGATTCTTTTAGTGAGGTATTTCTGTGGCCTTTCCAGTTGTTGCAGATGTCTTGAGAGGTACATACCAAATGGGGCATTGTATTCTATAATGGGTCTAATGAGGGATGAGTACAGTGGAACAATGACCTCCATTTTTGTGGATGAACAGTCCTTAGTGATGAGGTGTGTCACATAGAAGGATTTTCTGACTATTGTGGCGATGTGGTTATTGAAGGTGAGACCACTGTCCACCTGTGTCCCTAAGTCTCATATCACACTTCGGTGTTTAGTGTACTGCCACCTATGTGGTAATTCACGGGTAAATTTTATTTCCCAAAGGGGATAACTATACATTTCTAGACATTGAGCTTGAGCTCATGGCTCTGGTACCAAGCATCTGTTTCTGTAAAGCCCTTTTGTAGAGTATCCACATAATTCGGGGATTCAATAATGGCTCTCAGTTTGCAGTCATCTGCGAACTTAGCTAGAGTCCCTTAGTGTTGGCCTGTACTTCAGAGAAGTACATGCCAAACAAGAGAGGTCCCAGGACAGAACCCTGTGGTACTCCACTTGTCACTTGTCTGGAGCTGGATTTGGAGTCAGCTACTTTTACAGTGTGGGTTCTGTCAGTAAGCCAGTTGGCAACCCATTGAGTGATGTAGGGATTAATGCCCAGCTTAGTAAGTTTATCTATGATTCCAGGGTGGGGGATGGTGTCAAAGGCCTTGGCGAGGACCAGATAGGCTGTATGGACTGCCTTACCCTCGTCCACAGCTCTGAAGACTAATTTGAAGAAGTCATTCAGGTTCAGGAGACAAGATCGGCCCTTCATGAACCCAAACTGGGTGGGGTCCAGTGTTTTAAGGTTGCCAATGTCTTTGTTTATAAGTTCCATGATAGTTTGTTCCATGGCCTTGCAGATCAGGCTCATCAGACTGATGGGGCGGTAGTTCCCAGGATCCAAGATGGATCCCCCCTTGTGGAGTGGGATAACTGTAGCTGTGTGCCACTCAGTGGGCATGAAGCCTGAGGTGAGGGTATGATTAAACATGACACTTAGGTGAGGTGCCAGTTCATTTTGTAGTTCATTTAGTACACTGCCCAGGATGTTATCTGGTCCCATGGATGCTGTATTCTTAGCTTTGGAAAGTGCATTTTTTACCTGTGTGGCCATGATTACCGTACTTTTGGCAATTTTCTGGTATTGAGATGGGCCATTTAGGGGGTGAGATGGTGGTGAAGTTGGCACTGAATCGATCTGCCAGGATATTGGCAATATCCTTGGGATCAGTATATTTAATGCCATTCTGTTGTAGCTCAGAGCTGATCTGAGCATTGCCATTTAGATTCTTGACATAGTTATAGAATGCCTTGTGGTTGTCTTTAGAATCTTTGGCAATTTTATTTTCATAACTAGCTTTGGAGAATTTTATGAGGGATCTCAGCTTCTTACTGAGGCCGGTAAGGGAGTTTTTTGCATTCTGGGATTTTCCTCTTTTCTGCAACAGTTTCTTCCTTTTGTTGTAAAGTTTGTTTATGGCAGGGGACCACCAGATTGGCTTCCTTTTTTTGGAGGACAGCATCTTGGTTCTATTTGGGATGGCACGATTCATGCATGAGTTGATGTGCTTATACAGTGCCTTAGTGTAGGACTCAGCAGTCGTACTTTCAGTTCCTGTCTGCATGGGTGTCATGAAGTTTGTAACTTCTGACTTGAGTAGCATGAAGATGGCTTTGGAGAAGTTTTTTATGGAGGTTTCATAACTGGGGTGTTGGGGTGGGATGTGGATGTTAAGGGTGATTAGCTTATGGTCTGACATGACCAATGAGGGGGTGACCACAGGTGTGGAGCATCGATTTCCCATGTTGGTAATGACCAGGTCTAGGATATTGGAGCCCCTGGTGGGACTATGGATTAGTTGATCCAGGTCATTGGAATTTATGAATTCCAAGAACCATTGGGCAAGGGTATTGGTGCATGAGTAGTTTTCCTAGTTAATGGCAGGGTAGTTGAAATCACCCAGTATTAGGGTGTTTGGTTGTATCTTAATATTTTCCAGTATGTTTAGAAAGGTGTAGTGAGAATCTTGGGGCATGGTGGGGGATCTGTAGCAAGCTACAGTTTGGATTGCAGTCTTACCTACTGTTAGTTGCACCTGGAGAATTTCAGATGCATTGTTTTGGGCAACTAACCTGGTGGTGTGAATATCCTTGGTGAATATGTACACTCCTCCACCTTTAGTGTTTCGATCCTGGTTTGGTGGCCGAAAAGTGTGGGATTAGAACTGCTACCTAACTAGTACAGCACACTATACAGTTATAGCACACTCCACAGAACTTATAGGGCTACTCTTTCCTCAAAGGTACATTTCAAGATGAATGACATCAGCAGGCTGGCCAAAGTAGGACAATGGGGAGTGCAGTGTGTGTGAATGGGCCATAAACCATTCATCTGGAAGCACATGCACAACAGTCAGCCACACACAGGTTTACATTTAACAGGAACGTGTATACCACTGCTAGATGAATAATGACTTGTACAGTCATGTTACACAGTTATCACAAGTACCACAGACACTATAGTGCTGAAGGAAAGCAGATGCAAATGTCTACAGTGATTAACATTTGCACATCATGTGGTTTTAGCTAATTGGATGTGTGCTGGGTGGGACAGGCCTCATGATGGGAAGTTGTTTGTCACTGTCTGTCACTCTCTTCCACACATCTATGTATGTGTAAGTGTGGCCTATTATAGTGTGTTGTCCTTGGATATATGTGAGTATTCCTATCTGATGTATGTGCAAAGCATGATTGGTGTGCAATGTGGAGTGTGTGCACAAATATCTGCGACTGTCAGATATGTATAGTCCACTGTTGTTGCCAGACATGGGCTTCATTTTTGTTAAGTGTGGCAGCATGCACAGTATGACCTTTCAGTATGTTGTTGTCAGACATGGGCTTTGTTTCTGTAAGTGTGGGAGGATGCCCAGTATGTCCTTCAGTACTGAATGTGTGAATCCATCCCAGGTAGGTTGTACTCCAGTGCAGGCTTTTGTGTTCTACACCTACAGCTAGCAACCTGTTTCTGCAGGATATCTGTAGATCGGTTGTCAATATGGGATCACAATGGGCAAAGGATAGTGGGATATTGTAACTAATTGTATTGGTGCTGCTTCTGCTACATGGTTTTGGTGTTAGCAGAGATATTCAGACATATGCACTGTTTTACATTGTGATGTTTTATGTCATCAACTACTGACGGGTATAAATATTTGCTTGCAGTAATGTCCTGGGGAACACAAGATGAATCAAGCTGTGTGCAGTATTGTGGTCTACAGCCTACATATTCTTGCACAATCATGCCATTCTGGAGGGGAACTGCAGACACTTGCTGATGGGTCTGTGTAAATGGTTCAGCACCTTGGTACTGTAGTGGCTGAGGATCCCATGCTTGTACATCCATCGACGTGACAGTATGGCCATATCCTGCTGTGGTCATACATCACAGCTATACAGATTCACACAGGTTACCCAGAGGCAGGGCTCATATTTCTGGTCATTACTCCCTAATATTGTGGTTTATGAGCAGGTTTGTAGCCACCCATTCCTGTGTTTGCAGGCAGGGATAGTAAGTATGTGCACACATCTGAGTTTCAGACTTCACACACTCCATGGCATCCATGCGTCTACCCCCTCCACCCCGTTATTCTATCCTCTTCTGAACATTATGCAAATGTTATCTGATAAGTATCCCTATAGTTATCACTTCATACCAGCAGTATTTAGGGGTTGGTCCACAGTTCATGAAGTAGAACATGGTGGACATGCTACTGGGATTGGTCAAGATGGCCTTGCATTTGTGTACTGTGGACTGTGTTATGTTGTTATTTGGGAGTCCATGAGATAACATACATTTGCAGTATGGGTGAGACACAGGCCTTTGACAGAGGACTGTAGGGCATTAGGTAGTGATCCAGGCCATCTGTAGCAGGCCGGTGCATTGTGTCACTCCTACAGTCCCAGGCTGCAAGCTGCTATATTCACCTGGGGTGACAGGGTAGGTGTGCAAGGTGTTAATGTCAGTAGCTTCTGTCCTTATTGATCTATTGGTGTGGATGCTGGCAGGGTGCTGCTTACAGCTAGGGACCCACCTGCATGGGACCTCTTCTTCAGCATGCTGCATTCTGTGGCTATTCCCATACAGAGGTGGGGGTCATATTGTACTCATTCCCAATAGCAGAGATAAGACCCCCACCTCTGTATGGGAATAGCCATGGAATGCAGCATGCTGCATGCAGCATTCTGTGGCTATTCCCATATAGAGGGTGGGGACATATTGTACTCATTCCCAACAGCAGGGATAAGACCTGTGAGGTACCTGTGGCTGATGGTGGGGTGAGCTAGGTGCATGTGTGCTATGGGAGCTACTTGCTGCTGACTCACAGATATACATGGGGCATTCCACTTATGCTGGTTTGTGCAGGGACATCACCAGTTTCTCAGTACTTCATACCTGCACCTTTTGTGGTCTGCCAGGTTTTGGCCAGACGACATCAGTATTCCATACTACACAGCCAACTAATGTGCTGCTAACCTGTATGTACAATTCCAAAGGTGTGTCCATTTGACAGTAGCGTTTTATACACTCTCTGTCTAGGGTACTTCCACCTGTGCACTGTTTGTATGTCTGGGCCCACATTCATGCCATGTCCATCTTTCAGATGGTGACAGATATTGCATCCAAATAATTAGTAAGGATTACTGCTGGAATGTGTCTTGGTGGGATGCATTGTGTTTGGCACTACAGTTGTGAGAACATGGCCCTGTCATCAACAGTACTGGCCACTGGCCACCAGGACACAACCCTCCATGCCTACATGCTGACCACTTTCACACAATATACAACACACATCAACCTAACACACAGAGCTCAGAATATTGTACATGTGGTACAATCTATCCTGCTACTTTGTCCAGCTCTGGTAATCTGTGCTCCATGGTTAATATACCTACACATACATGTTACTACATTTCTACATAGGATTGTGGGGGGGTGGGGGGGGCACACATGACAGCTGTAAACATTTGCTATGACTGTACTGGTATTCCAGGTAGTCCATTTCATTCTGTATTCTGACCTATCATGCAGACTAGAGACATATCAGTGTACTACAGTTCTTAGGTTTTATTGACCTACATTTCAGTTTCAGACTTCTTACCCTTCAGAACTAACATCCCACTACCTGACCTGTTGTAGTCTATCTGTGTAGGTCTGGAGGGGGGCTGTTCTCCAGAGCCATCAATCAGAGGCCTTAGCACCGCCTTTCTTTGTGTTTGTCTACACCTGTTCTGCTGGCTGAGACTGTTGTTGGGTATGTGAGCCTCACTGACATGCATGTATGTGTCCTATGGACACACATTTGGCCCACCACATGTCCTGCAGTGGGTTTTGTCACTTTGTCTAGTACTGCCTACTATGTTGACATCAGTACTTGTTAAGGATTTCATGCTGCTGATATAGGTGTCTACTATCTGCTGCCAACCCATTCAGCCACCTGATTCCCTAACATGCTCACATCCATACCATAGATACAGGTAGCAGAACATACTACTACATTCAGCAATTGATAGTGAGCATGACTTACCTTGTGGCTGTGCCAGTATTGAGGATGGTGCTGGAGGGCAACTATGTTGGATGCACATAGTACACTCCCTATACATGGTTAAGCACAAGTAGTGTCATGTTTGGCATCCCTTTTACTGTATGTGCGAGGCAGAGTGAGGTGTCATTCCCTGGGTTCCTACTGTGTCAGTGTATGTGCTATGCGTTGTCTCTTTGCCAAGGTCTGGGCATACTGGGCATGCCTCCTTCTGCCTACTGGGGCAGGCTCAGGTTGTTCCTCCACCGTGCCTATGAAGGCCTTGGCAATGGTGAGAGGCTTTGTGGCCCTGCTCCATGCTTTTCCTGCTGCAGCTGTTTCTGCAAGATCATATTGTGTAGCATGGCACATACAATGACAATTTGGATACATGTAGCTGGTGAATACTGCAAGGCTCCACCAGATATGTACAGGCACCGGAACCGTGATTTGAGCATCCCAAATACATGCTCTTTTATGATTCTGGTCTGTGCATGTGCCTCATTATGGAGTTCTTGTTCGGGTGTGTGTGCATTTCTGATGGGTGTCATCAGCCACGACTCCAGTGTGTAACCAGTATCCCCCACTAGGTGGCCATATGGGATGTCCCCAGTGGCAAATCTCTGGTACAGTTGCGTTAGATGCCAGATGTGGGAGTTATGATAGCTTCCAGGGCTGCCAGTACACACTTTCATTATAATGCCCTGGGCATCACACATGACCTGGCAGTCGATGGATGGGAAGCCCATGCGATTTATGTAGACTCTACCCTGCTTGATGGGTGATACTTGCATGTGTATGTGTGTGCAGTCTATAGCACCCACTATCTCAGGATATTCTGCTATTTGGTGGAAGAGATGCATATTGCTGGTCAATGCCTCACGAGTGTTGAAGAAATATATGTGCTCACCGGCAAGTGCTTACATGGCATCCAGGAACTGGTGGAGTACCCTGGATGCTGATGCCTGTGAGATCCCCATGATATCCCCAGCTGGCCTTTGGAAGGTAGCTGTGGCTAGTATTCTTAAGCCTACACATACCTTGGTATCCACTGAGATGGGTTCCCCTCTGTTGGTTCTGTGTGTGAGACGTGGCCGGCACAGCTCAACAATTTTCTGTAGGAGGTCCCTGTCTGCCCTATAGCGCTCCACTATCTCCAGCTCATCTAGCCCCTGGTAGGTTACCCTGGGTCTGTATACTTGTCTCCGTCTCCTCACTGTGGGTTGGTCATCAGCATTCTCATCCTCACCACCCTCAGCCTCTTCCACATGTTGATTTATCAGAGTGAATGCAGCCCCTATCATTTTGTTGCTTTTGTTAGGTAAAATTTCCCCATTTGTGTACACCGGTGGTGTAGAGTTTGTGGGAAAAAACAGCGGGAAAGGTATTTGCACAGTTTATAGTAGTGTGCTGGGCTGGGCTGCTGCCTGTGTAATTGGCTGATCCTGATATATTTAACCTGCCAGCTATGCTAGTTCTCCTTGATTACCTTCCTACTGCTGATTTCCCTTCCCATTGCCTTCCTGTTTAAACCCCTGTGCTTTGCGTACACACCCGTTTAGGCAATGTAAAGTGTGCTTGGCAGCTTCGGCCACACCCCCTTCCTTAACTCTGCTAAGCTAAGGACAAACCCGAGCCACAGAGCTCCAATAAGCTTACATTATGCCTGACACATCCCTCTATGATGTCAGCTAACTCTTAGGCTTTCACCATGGTTTTCCTGCACCTACAGGGTTGTGTGCAGGCTAGCCATGAGGGGAAATCTGTGATTTAGTATCATTCCCCTCATTTGCATAGAACTGCCTGCTAATGCCTAGTTACAAGTCTAACACTGAGCCTTTCCCCTTAACAACCACTATTCACTGGCCTTGTTGTCTTCTGCCTGCCATTGACTATAATGGCAAAATTGTGATTTTGCAGAAAAAGCTTTTTTCAAGGTTTTAGTTTTTGGCCGATCCTGTTTGCGTGCCGATGCCCTATGCTTAAATGGCCTAAATTAGCCAAACAAAAAAGTTATTTTTTGTTATTTAAAAACTGTTTTCCATGCCAGTGGCCATTGGCAATCTTTCCACATTATATACACCCTTTATTTGGAGCTGTCATGGCTCCGTTCTGTAGTTTGCAGAAATGTACTCGGTTACTAACCGAGTACATTTCTGCAGGTTACACTAATCCTGCATGGAAGGCTGACAGCTTCCTGTATTGCTAATTCACCTCATTTGCATGGTTTTCACCTGCATATGGGGTAATTAGCATACAGGAGCTGTGTCTGTGCAGGAATAGTGCAAGAGCGCTCGTGCACATCCCAGGAGCTTGTTCCTGGATCTCTCAGCGGCCATATTGCCTCCAGCAGCTTCTTCACTATTCCTGCATGCCGTGCAGAGCTTGCTGAATCCTGGGGAGTAAAAAAGTTGCATCATAAAAATTATGTTTTCATGATAGAAGTGATAAATAAAGAAGTATTAGAAGAGAAAAAAATGCATAAATAAACATTGTGAAAACTGAAACGTTATCTAGTTAAGAAACTTTTGGAAGGGAGATAATTTCTACTGTCATGTATAGGTTATACTTTAGTTCTAGTCTCCAGCCTATTTTTATTTTATTTAACCTTTGTTTACTGGGAAAGTCTGACTGGGACAGGGCCTATTTTCAGTGGACACCCTGGGAGAAAGGCTTCAGATGCATGCCTTTGGAATGTGGGAGGAAACCAGAACACCCAGAGTAAACTCATGTCAAGGAAGGGGAGACCATGCAGACTCTGCACAGAAGGCACCCGAGCTGAGAATGAAACTGGAGAACCTTTTGTTGTGAGGCAACAATGCTAACTCCTGCACCACTGCACCACCTTATTATGCACACCTGTTTGCAAAGGTGGGAAGTATGTGACTGATGAACCAAAGCTAAGTAGTATGTTATGCTGGAGACATCAAAGTAACATACTCTCTCTGGCATATGTGCCTTTAGCAGCAGTGTATCCTGCATGGGGTATTCTAATTATAATAGCAAGAAACAACAAGGCATATAGCAAGGTTCCTGTGCCAGATATCTAGTCAAGCAGCAAACTACTATGGTTGGTCTGAGCTGGTCTTCTACCATATTTTGCCAAAAGAAAAGGAAGCACAGTCTTCCATCTTTTTTGTCTAGACAGATAAGAATGTGGTGTTATTCCACAGCTTTTATAGTCTTAAATGAACTTGTTTTCAAATTTCTAGTAAGCTTTTAGACTAGTGTTATATGACAGCATTTTACAAAGAGATTAGTTTATTAATGCCAATAATAAGGACTAATTCATGGGGATGAATTGAAAAGATGGAAAGAAAGCTCTGGCATAGAACACAGAGCATCTAAACACCATAATTCTCAGGTTTCTACAAGAATAACTACAGCATACTTCTGAAAACTCTGACTGTTATGTACTAATTTGCCCAGACACTGGTGCCCTATTTTGATCTTCTGAAAAAGTCTCAAACCTATTTGTATGTTGAGCAGAGTAATGCTGAAGTGGCATGCAAAATCCTAAGAATATGAGACAGATAGCTGAATCATATATTCCAAAAAGTATTTAAAAATCAAAATGGTAAGAACAGGAATTGGAATGCTTAGAATAATAATTATAAACAGAGTGAAAAATATGTAAACTTAAAGGAGAAGTTATGTTCTGCAAAACATAAGAAACACTACAAACACTAAAATAAAAAAAATAAATCTAAGAAAAATTTTTACTATAGACAAATTAATCAGGTAGATTACATCGCACTATGATATAAAGAAAGTTAAGCTGTGAGATAGTTACATTATGAATGTTCTTAATTACACAAAGGACTGCAAAAGTAGTAAATTAGAAATAGGTGTAGAGGACACCCTGTCAGAATTTCAATAGTCTTCCCTGTCATCCATGAAACACTGCAAAAGAAAGTCCAATCCTCATTGCATAACAATAAAGTACAATACTCACTGTTAAACCAAAGCATGTTTGCAGGGGAGCACTTGCCCCACCACTCTTTCACACAGTTTACCACCGCATAACCGAACACACGGCAGTCGAACCCAACATTGATCGATTCTGATAACCAAATTTGTGCATGTCAAACTGTCGGAATGTCGCAAAACCACCAAATGCGACATTTTTGACCACTCTACATTCAAAATGACTGCTAACATGGGTCACAAAGGGAGCGCGGGTTTGCGATTCAATACAGTTATGTCCGGCAGTGTGCATATTTGCCGCACTCCTTTCGGTCATCAGGGCTCGACCATCCATCTGTTGGTTACACGGTGGAAAACCCTTTCACACTCATGCTACCTATCTGTGCTAATTCTGTGATGGTCTTGGCTCAGGGGTCTATATTATAACATTGAAGTCTTAAAACTTCAAAAGTTATAATATCGAACCCATTTGGTCAAAAGAACATAAAATCGAACAGTCAGAATAGCAAATTTTTTTTCCCAGGAAAAAAGTTGCTGTTCCGACAAACATACACACAACACAAGTACATCAAAATAAATAATCAGCACACATACACTTCACAAAACCCTACACTAAACCATACATACACTACTAGCTATCCACTTACCTTAACCCAACCCTAACCCTAAGGTCCCTAACTATCGCACACTCACCTTACCCGCTCCCTAACCTAAGGTCCCTATCGCACACTCACCTTCATTCGCACACTTACCTTAACCCGGTCCGTAACCTTTGCTCCACAGTCGAGGAAATAGCGAAGCTGCAGAAACGGCCCACCAAATACTTTCCCTAGAAAAGTATTCGATATTCTGCAGCTTCACTATTTTCATCGTTCAGTGCATAGGTTTCAATATTATAACATTCGAAGTTTTAAGACTTTGATGTTATAATATAGACCTGGCTCAGAGACGTAGAAATATTTGAAGACAGAGCAGTTAGCAGTTAGCATGTTTCCCTAAAAATGCACTTTAGTTCTTCCTGCTCTGTGGTTTGTACTGATGATCCTCACAAAATACAATCAGAACACAATGCTTGTGTTGTGTATTACTTCATACATGTGTTATACATGGTTTATACTATAGTTTCTAGCCTTAGCAGGATTGATGGTTTAAAAAATAAAATGTTATAAAGTATTGCTTGGGAAATGGTTGTGATAGACAAAGAGTTAAAAACTAAATAGCTCCAAAACTGCACGACATGACATGATATGACATGACAGCAGCAAAAACATGCTTTTGAAAGAACTAAGAAAAACCCCATTTGTTGTAGTATGTTCATAGGAAAAGGTGTCATCCCAGCAACCCGGAAAGAGGTTAATTTAGTCCTGTCATTTACATATATATATATATATATATATATATATATATATATATATATGGATTCCTATTACAAGAACGAAAGTTCACTTCGAACTTGTAATAGGAAGCCTCACTTCTGCGAAAGTTCACTTTAACGAAAGTCAACTTTTGCATAAACGCACTTCACCAAAACCACCGCAGCATAGTGGAGGTCATAAAAAACAAACTATGTCCTCCACTATGGTGCAATAGTCACGGACCTTAGGGTTAGGGCACAGGTTAGGGTAAGGGAATAGTTAATAAAGCTATCCCCTTACCCTAACTCTAAGGTTCGTGACTATCGCACCATAGTGGAGGACATTGCTAAGTCCTTCACTGCGCTGCAGTCATCACGGACCTTAGGGTTAGGGCACGGGTCATGGTAAGGGGATAGCCCTGTGCCCTAACCCTGAGGTCTGTGAGTACTGCACGGAAGTTCAGTACAACACCTGTTCATTGTACTGAACTTTGTGTAAGTGCAATTTCGATTAAGTGCACTTTCGCTGCAGTGAGCATTCCATGCACTATTTTGAATTAGTGAAAATTCGATCTAGTGTATGGAACCCATATATATATATATATATATATATATATATATATATATATATATATATATATATATATATATACACACACACACATACACACACACACACACACACACACACACACACACACACACACACACACACACACACACACACACATACAAATATCTATAATTGTAAAATGAAAAGCAACAGAAACTGGGAAAAACGATCACAAACCATGAAACAATTATGGCAAAACCACAGAAGGAGGCATTAAAACAACTATGATGGTAGGAATAGTGACAGATCACATTAAAATTGAAATTTGATTTCTTTCTTTCTTTTTTAATGTGTATAGTGATTGTTACCCTTATATATGGAGACAGAGTTTATTTCATAGATGAGGCAGACATTAGAAATGTACCTGTCCCACTTGCTGGTTTTGTCAATGGAATTTTTACGGCTGACTAAGTTTTCTCTGAGCATTAGCAAAGGTAAAGAGAGAGGGGCTACATCCTTGGATGCAAACTGTTAGAGGTGTCATTTTGTGCTTCAGTCTTAGGGCTTTTGCCTCAGAAAGGAATAGCTCCAGGAGAAGTAAAGCACTTAACCAGCTGTGTTCATGATCACAGCTACTTAAATGATACTTAGCATTTCTTATTAACTACAGCAAGGAACACCTTGCTTTATTTGTGTTTCATGTTGATGTATTTATATTTGCTTCATGAACAATTTACCAACTTTGATTCATATCTTAGTGGTTTGTGATACTTTTTTCCCCTTGTTTCTGTTACTTTTCATTTTACCATTCCCAACCTTGATGTAATTCTCTCTGGAACCCCCTTTGATCTTTAATGTTGTATAAGTGATTCCACTAAGTTTGTCAGTTCAGTGTGTGAAAGCATTCTATGGACTAGTGAGTTTTTTCTGGTGATTACAACGGTGTCCACGTTGGTGGTTTAACTCTGATGTTGGAGTTCTAAATACTTAAAGATGACCCTTATTTGAGTGCAGCAGGAAATTCAGATAACAGCAGTGTTGATGTTGATAAGGCTTTGTGACCTCTTCCATACCACAGTGAAGGTTTGTTTCATAAGCAACCTATCAACTCTGTTTGTATTCATAAGCAATGTATCAAGTATGTGATAGATAACCAGCTTTTGTCTTCAATCCAACATCTCATCACTGCACAACTACTGCTTTACTGAACTTTGATAATATTGTCAACAGCCACAGAAAGCATGAATCCTTGTCTCCAGCATGTTCCTAGACTTTACAAAAGGTTTTGATATTGTATCCCACTAGAAACCCTTACATAAAATCTCATCCTTAGGAAACACTGGCTCCTCACTGCAGTGGTCCCATAGCTACGTGTCAAACAGAGCACAAACACTGAAATGGGAAACTGATTTCTCCACCTTCCTGCCATTAAGCCATTTTTCCCCTTTTGTTAATTACCCCCCCTCCATTTTGCTTATGATTCACATTACATTCCTGGTGTCTAGTGGTAGGGCAGAGGACTAATATCCTCAGTGTGAGGTTACAGGGTTGGAATACTTTTATTGTCTTTATGGCATGTTGTTTATAGAATCCATGAGATGAAAGTGTAATCCCTGGTGGCTACTGTTTCTCCTGACCAACATCTTCAGAATTATTCTCTGGTATCTGATGGTCTCCATGATAAATTTTCGGCTTGAATGTTGTTAAGCCATAAGACAAAAATGTCATAGGTTCATAGGTGTGTACTAGGCTAATGGCCCTGGAGCTTTTACAAACCTAGCCCATAGAAGTGCCAACGTTAGTTCCCAGTGCCTCTATCAAGTAGAACCACTGGAGTGATCCCTGGGGTGGACTTTCTATTTCCTATCCACTCATCAAGATTTCTCTTGAAGAGGGCCAGTGAGGTTTTCTGCTTGACATGTATGGGAAGCGCATTCCAGAGCATGGGCAGTCTCTGGGTTATGAACCTGTCCCTCCAGCATGTTCTGTTGATTGTGGTAATGAGGTTGAGGTATCTGGAGCATGTGGTGCGGAAGGATTGGGATTTCTTTAGATGTAGCATTTCTAACAGAGCTGAGTTAGACATGGCTTTGTAAGTCAAGCAGATATCACTTCTTAGTAGATTATATGAGACAGAGAATAGCTGGATTTTTTAGAGTCTGTCTGTGTAGGACATGTGTTTAAGGGCTAGGATCCTCTTAATGAGGTACTTTTGTGGCCTTTCCAGCTGTTGCATGTGTCTAGTAAGGTACATGCCAAATGGGTAATTATGCTCTATGATTGGCCTAATGAGGGAAGAGTAGAGAGAGATGATGACCTCTTTCTTCTTGGATGCAAAACCCTTGGTAATGAGATGTGCCACTTAGAAGGCCTTTCTGACCACAGTGGCAATGTGGTGGTTGAAGGAGAGATTGCTGTCAACCTGTGTCCCCAGATCTCTTATAATGCCTTCAGTGTTCAGTGGCCTCCCATTGATGTGGTAATTAGTGGGAATAGAGTTTTTCCCTAAGGGGATAATGCCACATTTTTGGCATTAAGCTTAAAGCCATGGTTTCGACACCAGCCATTGGTCTCACCGAGGCCTTTCTGTTGGATATCTACATCATTTGGGAAGTTAATAATGGTTCCTAGCTTGCAGTTGTCTGCAAACTTGGTCAACCAGAGTCCATCCTTGTTGGCCTCAAGTTCTGAGACATAGATGCCAAATAGGAGAGGACAGAGGAAAGATCTCTGTGGGACTCCACTCATGATTGGTCGGGAGTCTGACTTGGAGTCCACTACTTTCACACTGTGGGTTCTATCTGTGAGACAATTTGCAATGCACCTACTGATATAGGGGTTGATGCCTAGTTTGGTGAGTTTATCAATAATTCCTGAGTGGGGAATGGTATCAAAGGCCTTGGACAGATCGAGGTAGACTGTATGAACTGCCTTGCCCTCATTCACAGCTCTGGTGACTGACTCAAAGACGTCAACCAGGTTAAGCAGGCATGATCTACCTTTCATAAAACTAGATTGTGTGGGATTTAGAGTTTGGAGATTCTCTATATCCTTGTTAATTAGGTCCATGATGATGCGCTCCATAGCCTTACATATCAGACTCATCAGGCTAATGGGGCGATAATTCAGAGGGTCTGTAGTTGCTCGCCCTTTATGGAGAGGAAGGACTGTAGCAGTGCACCATTCGGTAGGGACAAAGTCTGAGGTGAGGCTGTGATTGAACAGGGCACAAAGATGCTGTGCCAGTTCACTTTGTAGATCATGTAGAACAGATCCAGGGATATTGTTGGATCCCCTGGAAGCTGTATTCTTGGCCTTGGGCAATGCAGCTTTAACCTGTGTTGCAGTAAAACTGGGTGCCTGGCATTCCTCTGGTATTATGATTGGTCCTTTGGGGGGGAGAGAGGGGTAAAGTTGGCACTGAACTGTCAGCCAGTATGTTGGCAATATCTGTTGGCTCAGTATAGAAGGTATCATTGTGCAGTTACTCAGAGCAAACTTGGGTATTGCCTTGGAGATTCTTGATATGACTATAGAAGGCTTTGTGGTTGTTTTTAGTGCCTGCCACAATTCTGCCTTCATAGCTGGCTTTAGAGGTTTTGATGAAGGATCTCAACTTTTTGTTGAGGCTAATAAGGGAGTTTTTCCAGTTTTGGGACTTCACCTTTTTCTGCAACAATTTCTTCCTTCTGTTGTAGAGTTTATTAATGGGAGGAGACCACCAGATTGGCTTCCTTTTTTTGGAGGAGAGCGTCTTGGTTCTGTCGGGTATGGATAGTTCCATGCATTTATGTACATCTTTGTATAGTGCATTGGTGTATGATTTGGCAGTCATGCGTCTATTTTCCATTGACATGGATGCCGTGAAGTTAGGCACCTCTATTTTAGGAGCCCAAAGTCAGCTATGGAGAAGTTTTTCATGGTGGTTACCTTTGCAGGGGGTGTGGGTGAGATGTGGATTTCCATGGTGATTAGTTTGGTGTAGAGCAATGGCTGCCCATGTTAGTAATAACCCGGTCAAGGATGTTGCTTCCTCTGGTGGTAGTAAGAATGAGCTTGTCTAGGGCATTGGAAATGATGAATTCCAGGAAGCATTGGCCCAGTGTGTTGGTGCATGAGTAGTTTTCCCAGTTGATGGAGGGTTAGTTGAAGTCACCTAGTATGAGAGTGTTGGGTTGGACCCTAAAAGCTCCCAGGGTGCTTAGGAATGTGGAGTGAGATTTGTGGGACATGGTTGGGGACCTGTAGCAGGCTATGACCTGAATCACTGTCTTACCCAATGTTAGTTGTACCTGAAGTATCTCAGATGCGACATGCTGAGTTACTATTCTGGAGGTATGCAGTGTATATCCTTTATGAATATGAAGACACCACTGTCATTGGAGCTTTGGTCCATGTTCTGTGGCTGAAAGGTGTGGATTGAGTTATAACCTGGTAGCACAGGAGTGCTTTCTGCTGCTTTAAACCAGGTATTCGTTACAGCACAAATGTTGATGTCGTCCATTTTGAGGAGTGCATCGAGCAAGTGCATCTTAAGATTTAGACTTCTAGCATTGAGCAGCATGACCCTCAGATTGCATTTATTTATAGCTGTTATGGTGGTAATTTGGTCTTTGGAACATCATAGGTTCATAGGTTGGTACTAAACTATCGGCCCTAGGGCCAATACAAGACTGGCCATAACAATTCCTTGGCTATTACTTCCCACACTATTTACTTCCCTAAACCTTGTCTAGCAGGGCGACTGACATGATCCCCGGGGTGAACTTCCTTTCTCCCATCCAATCATCAAGGTCCCTTTTGAAGAGAGCCAAAGAGGCTCTCTGCTTGACATGTATGGGCAGTCTATTCCAGAGTCTGGGGAGTCTCTGGGTCAGGAACCTATCCCTTCAGCATGTTCTGTTTATTGTGATGACAAGGTTTAGATCCCTGGAGCGTGTGGCTCTGAGGGATTGCGATTTCTTTAAGTGTAGCATGTCCATCAACTCTGGGTTTGACATGGCCTTGCATGTTAAGCAGGGATCGCCTTGAAGTAGACGATATGCGACAGAGTATAACTGGAGTTTTTTAAGGTGGTCAGCATAGGGCATCTGCTTTAGGCCTGTGATTCATTTAGTGAGGCATTTCTGCGGCCTTTCCAGTTGTTGCAGATGTCTTGAGAGGTACATTGCAAAAGGCACTATAGGGGTGGCAAGAGCCTAAGCCAGTATACGGAAAACCAGGGGTGACAGATGTAGGCCATCTCTGGAAAAGCATTGAGGTCTGTCAATCATGTCAGCTGTGTGTTATGTGTCAGATTCTGGCACCTGATAGACAGCTGACTGTTACCTTTTCCTTATTCAACCTAGTGAGTGGGACATCAGTGTGCCTCACTATCGATTCACCTATGATTAGTATATTGGGCAAGCTGTTTTTCCTTAGGGGCCTAGGTTGAGGGGCACACTGTGTAGGTGAGCTATGTGTTTTGTGGTTTGTGCTGTGTTATGGTGGTCGAATGCATTTCTGCCTTGGACGTCTCTGCTGTTTGAGTAGAATTTTATTGAGAGCCTCCATGAAGGTGGGTGTGTGGTTTGTGTTTTTATGTGATAACTGTGATGGTGGGTATTCTGGAGGGCTATGTGTTGCATGTGGTGTGGTGCAGGTGTTGACCTTCTCCTCTTGACCAGCTATTCAGGTCTTGGCTTGAGAGTGCATGACTTCCAGTTTGGATATATAAGTGCATCTCTCACAAGTCTGAGTGTTGGGAGGTAAGAGAAGAGGGTTGTCTGTGTACATGTGGCAGTTGCTACACTGCCTCAGAATGCCCAAGTTCATCAGGTTAATAGCAGAAAGCACAGGGAACTGACCTTTAGACATGCCAGGAGGGATGGTCATTAGTAAGTACTGGAGCTGTTTCCTTATATATTCCTTTTACAGGAAAAATGTCACAGAAGGTGTCTGAGTCTGTAGAGAGCACTGCCAAACACTTGAGGGGAAACTAATACGTAGACACTAAAAATTTAAGGATGAAGTATTTAGGCAGATATTCTGAAGTTAGAAAGAAATCAATGAGTACTTAATGAAAACTAAAGAATCAGCTTGTCAAGAATGATGAAAAGAGGGGAGTCGCATGAATGGCTACTGCCTGGCTACTACTAATGCTGGTCTCAGCACAGCTTCACTCTGTTGGGATACAATACTACTTTGCTTTTTTCTCTCACCAGAAAGAAAATGTTAGCACCAATCCCAAGAAGAGAAGCAGTTCATGGCCTGTTTGGTGATCCACAGTCTTGTCCCAGATGATGCAGTCTGCAGTCTTGTAAACTTTTTCTGGTAGATGCCTCGAATAGCAACCAGACCAATCAGGTAAGTTAAGCACAGTCATTCACTCTCCAACCAGAAAGAGTCAGGAATCAATGCACTCTGCTCTTACTCTCACCAGGATTAGAATATAAACACAGATTCCAAGCTGTCACCTATAAAGCACCAGGGGCAATAATATCCTAGACCTAGTCATTACCAACCTAAGTGACCAGTGTTCCACACCTGAAGTCAACTCCTCGTTGGTCAGATCTAACCATAAGCTAATCACCATAGATATCCACATCCCACCCCCACCCCACCCCCTTAAGGAAACCACTGTAAAAAAAAATCTCCAAAGCCAACTTCGTGTTTCTTAAGACAGAAGTGGCAAACTTCATGACACCCATACAGATGGACAATACAGTTACGACTGCCGAATCTTATACAAATGCACTCTAATATGGACTTACATGAGTGCATGGATCATGCTATCCCTAGCAGAACCAAGATGCTATCCTCCAAAAAAAAAGGAAGCCAATCTGGTGCTCCCCTGCTATAAATAAACTCTGCAAAAGAAGGGAGAAACTGTTGCAAAAGAGAATAAAATCCCATGAGTGGATGAGCTCTCTGATCAGACTCAGTAAGAAGCTGAAATACCTCATTAAATCCTCCAAAGCCAGCTATGAAAACAAGATTGCCACTGACTCTAAGGACAACCACAAAGTATGCTATAGCTATGTCAAGAATCTCAGCAGCAACACCCAGATATGCTTTGAGTTACAGCACAATGACACGAAAATTACGGAACCAACTGATATCGCCAACATCCTGGCTGATAGGTTCAGTGCAAACTTTACCTCACTCTCACCCCCTAAAGGACCAATATTCATACCAGAAGAATGCAGTGCCCCTGCAATCACAACTGAGCAAGTAAAAACTGCACTGTCCAGAGCCAAGAACACAGCATCCATGGGACTTGACAACAACCCAGGCTGCGTTCTACACAAACATCAGAACGAACTGCTCCACCACCAAAGCACCATATTCAATCACAGCCTCACATCACGCTTTGTACCCACTGAATGGTGCACAGCAACAGTTATACCACTCCACAAAGGGGGAGCCACCACGGACCCCTGGAACTATCGCCCTATTAGCCTGATGAGCCTGGTTTGCAAGGCCATGGAAGGTATCATCACAAAACTCATAAACAAAGACACTGGTAACCTCCAAACTCTGGACCTCACCCAGTTTGGGTTTATGAAGGGCAGATCATGCCTCCTGAACCTGATTGACTTCTTTGAACCAGTCACCAAAGTCATAGATGAGGGTAAGCAAGTTCACACAGCCTATCTTGACCTTGCCAAGGCTTTCGACACCATCCCCCATTCTGTAATCATAAATAAACTCAGTAAACTGGGTATAAATCCATATGTCACAAGATGGGTCACCAACTGGCTCACTGGCAGAGCCCACACTGTAAATGTTGCAGACTCCAAATCTGACTTCAAACCTGTGACAAGTGGAATATCACAGGGTTCAATCTTGGGTCCCCTCCTGTTTGGTATCTACTTCTCTGAAGTACATGCTAACACAGAGGGCCTCTGGCTGATGAAGTTCACAGATGACTGCAAATTAGGTGCCTTAGTCAAATCCCCAAATGATGTGGACATCCTACAGAAGGGCTTCACTGAGACTGATTCCTGGTGCCAGAGCCATGGCCTTAAGCTCAATGCCAAAATGTGCATTGTCATCCCTTTTGGTACAAACTCGGTACCTATGAACTATCACATAAGCGGCACTCCACTTAATGCTGAAGGTGTGATAAGAGATCTTGGGACACAGGTGGACAGTAGTCTCTCCTTTGATAATCACATCGTCACAGTAGTCAGGAAATCATTCTACATGGCACACCTCATCCAGAAAGGGTTCTCATCCCAGAAAAAAGAGGTCATTGTTCCCCTCTACTCATCTCTCATTAGACTTATTATTGAGTACAACGCTCCTTTTAAAACGTACCTCACAAGACATCTGCAACAGCTGGAAAGGCCAAAAAAGTACCTCATAAAGAGGATTACAGGACTCAAACAGATGCCCTATGCTGACCGTATCAAAAAAATCCACCTTTGCTCCATTGCATATCGCCTATTCTGAGGTGATCTCTGCCTAACATACAAAGCTATGTCAAACCCAGAGCAGTTGGACATGCTACACCTAGAGAAATCCTAATCCCGCCGAGCTACATGCTCCAGGGACCTAAACCTTGTCACCACAATAAACAGAACATGCTGGAGTGATAGATTCCTGTCCCAGAGACTTCCCATACTCTGGAACAAGCTACCTATCCATGTCAAGCAGAGTTCCTCAGTAGCACTCTTCAAGAAAAATCGTGATGAGTGGATGGGAAATAGGAAATTCACCACGGGGATCACTTCTGTGGCTCTGCGTGACAGAGGCACAGGAAAATAACCTTCTTGGGTGGCGAAAGCCAGAGAACCTTGTTGGCTAGGCTTACATAGGCCCTTGGGCCAATAGCCGAGTACCTACCTATGAACCTATGAACCTATGAACCTATTAAGCTTTCTGGTGATCAGCAGTCTCCAGGAAATAATGTAACTGTACTCCTTCTCTCACCAGGAGAAAACAGAAGCACTAATCCCAAAATGACTACTGAGAGGCAGAATGCAGGCTCTCCAATAACTGGTAGTCTTGCAATAGAAACTGAAAGCTAAAATGAAAAACAATGGCTTATCCTAAACACTGCAGTGTACACTAGAGGAGTTAGATGTGAAAGTAGGTAGCTTAAGTTTTACCTGTCTAAAAAGTTAAGTTTTAGTGTAGCGTCACTATTTTTAAAACAGCAAGATAGATTGAAAGGGGGTGGTCACTTTTGTATTCTGGTACTATGGAATACAGTAGGATGACCAATAAATTTAAATAGTTGAAGGGGAGTGATTTCACAAAATTATAATTTTGTGCTTACTCCCACCAGCCAGTAAAAGCAGAGAGGAAATGAGATATATGGTCAAATAACATAAGGGGCAGGCAACTAGAAAGACAGTGGTGTTTCTGACTCATAAGAGACAGAGCTGTGGTCTCGTTTCAAATTTTAATATGCAGTTAGAAAAGCAGAATACAAGTAAAACACAGTGTAAAGAAAACAAATCATAGTATACAAAATAGAAAAAGGCAATAAAGTAATACAAAATACAACAAATAAAAAGCAAACTAACCTTTTCCTCACATCAAACTGTAGCAGAGTCTGGGTGAGTAGTGATTCCTCCACTCTTAAATGCCCCTAAGTGCCATTAAGGCACTATAATGAAAAGTATTTTTCTGGTGGTCAGTGTTCCTCTTGACCTCAATTTTACAGGATTTGTTCATTAGTCTAGGGGTATGTGGAAGTATGTGCATTGGTGTCTGAATGTGTGCGTGTGTGTGTGTGTGTGTGTGTGTGTGTGTGTGTGTGTGTGTGTGTGTGTGTGTGTGTGTGTGTGTGTGTGTGTGCATGCGTGTGTGTGCATTTGTTTGAAAAAGTACATTAATGTGATGCACAGGCTGCTAGGGTAAACACTAACATGGACAGAATTGAAAGTGCTTTGGTCATTCAGAAACAAGATGTGTTTTTTTCTGTGGGACTTTTCCATATCTCTGAATCTGAGATTTTATTCTGTGCAAAAAGTCAGCAAACTGCATTGGCCAGCTCATACAGGTGGAGATGATATCTATGAATCATACCCATAGTCATACAGTTATAATTTTACAGTTTCTGCTAGTCACATTCTGATCAAAATTTGGCACTATCTATAGAAGTCAGTATCACTACATTACTTAAGGAAGTTTTATAAAATATTTCTGGAACAAGACCCCAAGACACTTAACAGTAATGATGTAATTGCCTTACTTTGATATTGTAGCAGTCTCATATCACCGGTTTGGTGTCAATCAAATTGGGAGGCTGGAAAGTTGTCGACATTGCTCACATTTGGCCACCTGGTAAGCCATATATACATGTATATAAATATGGGGTTGGCAAAGAAAATTTACTTTTCATTCACAGGAAATCCAATTGGCAGACTGTTCCTCCAACCTCCTACCAAAAATTTCCAACAAAACCGTCTAAAAAAAAACACATTAAAAGGGGTGAAGCCAAACATCTTTCAATGTACTCCATCCTCTCTAAACCAACTGTATCCCTGTCATTAATCTCCCAAAGCTCTATCATATAAGTACTCAAAGCACCCAATTGCCTAATCAGCTGAAATTAAACCAATGATCCCTCTCCAATGCAAAATGAATACTCCTAACCTTGTATAACCACTGTAAATTAAACAAATCCTCACTTAAACTAACTACCAATAGTAGCTTCAGAATGATCCCCAGGTCATTACCTGCCAAATGTATTACCAGAACAACAAGAAGCTCAGTGTCACCAAAAAACAAGGTCAGTTACATGCCATCATGCCTAACTGCAGCCCCATTTTACCACCCACTGGATATAATAATGAACAAAATGAGATTTTCTTCCTAAAGGATCATTTCAATAGCAATCCTGCTATCATACCAACTATCGATTATAAGGTTAGAAAACATTTAATTACTAACATAGCATTTGTGACCAACAAACCACCCTCTTAATAACTTCAATACATCCATAAAGAAAATACCACACAGACGGTAGCCCAATGAACCTCCATTTATCATCACCAACCCTTGCAACAAAATCTATATTGTCAATAGCCAATGTCTGTTAAGCTTTACTATCAAACCTACCTCAGCCCTTCAAGCATATGAACCATCTTCCAAATTTTTTAATAAATTCAAGTAGCCTTGTCACCCATGCAACCATACTACTCACAGCTAAATCCTCTTGATCAACTGAACTGCCTAACCTTTTTCCCAAGCCTAAACTAAATAACTCAACAACCCTTACCACCAGACTCCTTCCCCCAAGCAGCTGCAGCACAAATTTGACAAATCTAGCAATGTCCACCTATATGCCTCCCTTATAAAAACTGCCCCAGACTACTGCAGCAAGCATCTAATCCTTCTAACCAACCAGACACTTAGTCTAGCAGCATGAACAACCCATACCACTGCCATATTAAACAGTGGGAAATTAACTCTATTTGCAAACAACTTCTCCTGCTAAACCTACAATGACAGATAAATTGAAGCTAACTGCAAATATTCAACATTCTTCCTCCAATCGTCCTTCTCTTCTGCCAGCCAACAAGCCACAAACCAGCCACTCCCAAAGTATGTCCCAACACAACACCTCCTGTCTCGTTTGTAAATAAATGCAAATCCCAGTGAATACCTCAATCTATTTGCCAAAAGCCATACCACTAAACTGCTCCAAAAGACACCACAATGCTAAAACAACATGCACCAACTTATTAACCCTCACCCAAACAATCTGAGTAAACTGTCCGATACTCAAACTTCAGAAGCCTAAAAGCTCAACAACATCCTTAGTCCATTGCTTGTGCTTGGATTTCCCCCTTGAAGCTTTTCTTTACATGTGTTCCCTTTGCATCTGGTAAAGAAACAAACCATGGACTACATTTGCTGGGAAATGCAAAACAATGCCTTGCTTAAGCCTTATAACTTCTGCCTAGGCAATAGAACACCCAGTTCTTCACATATCCCTCAAAATACCCTCATGCTTACAATGTTAATTCAAACCCTACATACTCTTAAAAAGTCATCCATATGATCTACCACCTCCTAGCAACCTAAAGGAAAGAATATCAAACCTAGTAACCTACCCACCCACCATTCCTACTCCAAACCTACACAGTCTCTTCCTTCCACTTTAAAAGATGAAGTTTTCTAAAAATTGACCCCTCCCCCCTTGATTCAATAGAAAATTCTTAAGAGGATACCCATCTATTAACCATACATCCCCCAGTCTTTCCTTTGACCTATGAAAGGACCCCCCTTTTCTCTATTCCCCAAAAATTCCCTTCCCCCTAACCTGACCTCCATGTAACAAAGACAGCCTGCACAGTTTCAGACTGTTGCAAACTCAAATTAACCAACATGACTTCCCATCCGTCATGTGCATAGCTGAGTAAATGCCCGCATACTAAGTGTGTGAAAACCTACATGCTACCCATAAACATACCCCACTCACAAAATGTAGCCCCATCACTTCCCATTAAAGTCAAATGTCCTTATGCCTCACATCCCAACTCAGAGACTGATAGACTGCTTTCCTCTGATCATATCATCAGACATCCTCCACCCAAAATAAATGACCTGCACTACATCATCCAAAGTCACACACCTGACTTAATGTCATCTCCCAAAGGTAGCCCACCCAATCCAGTCTGTTGCCAACTCAATAAACCATGTGCCTTCCCATCTGTCACATGCACAGCTGACTTCATACCCGCACACTTCGAACAGTTGTGCAAAAGACTACATGCTACTCAGAATCAATACCCCACATTAAAGGCCAAGCATTCCCCCTTCCCAACCCCAATAACTTAAACTTAACCCCCCTGCTAAAGGCTCTAAGGATACCTACCATAGTTACTAGCCAAATGGCAGGAGGTTTCACATTCCAACACAGGAACAGATCCACTGCCTTCTGCTTCCCAAACCTGTTATCATACAACAACCAGCAATCCCCGCTGAGGCTCACAGAGCATGAGAGAGTAAGCCAAAGGTGGTATCCTTATCCCACTGAACAACCATGTTATAAATGAAGCCTAACACCCAGTTGTCCCATGTCCTTGGTCACAGTCTACCTAACTGTCTCTGCCCCAAGGCCACTGAAGCTGCCAAAAGTCTTAACCATTAGCGGTTTCCTGATTCCATCAGATGTTGAACCCCATCCCATCAAATAATTCAAAAATTGACATACTCTCACTTCCAGATCTTTCTTTGAACTAAGAGCAAATGTGAAGGGTTCAAAGACCCCCCCCCTTTTTGCCCCAGGCCTGCTTAGCTAACCAATCACCCATCCAGATCCTCAAGTCCAACCCAACCTCATGATGTTGAGACTCCACCCCACCTCTGACCAACCCTAACTTCCCCTATTCAAAGCTAAACCTTGCTCATCATCAAACCCTTCTCATGAAACTGTTCACCTTCACTAAAAGAGGGTCCGGACCCCTCCAAACCTCTGTCATTCTTCCACCACACCACCTGCTTTACCCTGCCTCTGACATACCTCATCCTCACCTATCCCCACACTACTCTAAAACTGCACTAACCATTACCTGTGACCTTATTGTGCACTCCTCCAATGGCTGAAGTGTCCACCACAACAGCATCCATCACCTATCAAGTCCACTTCCTTGAAACCACTGGCTGATGCAAAGTCTGGAACGTCCACCAACTCTGTGCTTCCACCATCTGTAGCACCGTTATGATCTGCTGGAAAAATGAAACATTAATAACTGTGGAAAAAATAACACTGCCTGTGCATTCCCATATGAAAATATAAATATTCCCCCTACTGGGCATGTTAACCCCACAAGCCTAACCAACTACTCACCTAGGCACAACTGCAATACCCAAAAGTCAAAATCAACCTTGTTCCTTATACCAATGAGGTAAACGTCCTAACCATCATGTTCCCTTAACAGCAATCAGTCCTACTAGTAACCCACCCTAAAATCCCTGCCATACCCAGCATCAGTCCTCTCTTCCCCACTCTGCTTTTTTATTTTACGTATTTCATTTACTTTTTTTTTCATCATTATTACTCCCTTACTAAAAGGAAGAGCCAACCCAGTACCTTGAATCTATAAAGCAAATACCTTACCCCTTATACTACCCCCCAAAATAGCTTCCCAACAATCATCAACCTAGAACTGCTAAAACCTGACTGCTTTAAGGGGTCATCCTCTACCAACCAACCCCAACCCCCTACTTTAACTAAGCAGCTAGCTCCAGCCCATTGTTCTCAACCTTACAGCACCAATATCTGGGCAAAGCCAAAAAATGGTGGAACAAAGGCTGAAAATTAAGGACAACTTTTAAATATTGCTCCTATAAACTTAGAAAGCTGATGGAATTTGACATAATTATATATTTTCTGAAGGATATGAATGATGAAACTCAAACTGTCTGTCTTTATTTAGAATTATTTACTGACTACAATCCTCAATGACAATCCTCTATGATTTGCCAGAAAAATCACAACTTTTATGAGGAAGAGACCAAAACTGAGAGGCAAAATCTGGTCATTCTGCAAAAACTGGACAGTTGAGAGGTATGCTCCAGCCATAGGCATGGTAAGCTGCCGTGCACTACCAAACAGCTTGACCCGTACTCATTAGTTTTTTTTCTCCTCTCTGTCTTTCTGTACCCTTCAACCTTATCAAATGCTTATCCCCCACCCACATGTGAATGCTTGACAAAATGAGCTGCACAGGAGGGAAAGGGAAACAGCAGCCAAAAGGAGCCCAACAAAATCCCCATCCTCCCTCCCCTATGACCATTAACTGTGCTGTGCAGATGCGTGTCTAACAGCACTACTGGCAGGCATCTCCCAGCCCACAGTCATCTTCATTTCATTTTCTCTTCATTATTCTTCACCAGGAAAGAATTTCTGACCTAGCACAACTTTTCTTTTTCCACTGCCATCTGTCCAGCTCCTTATTTTCACACTTCCTGGTAAACCGATTCCCTGAAATTGTCAGGAGAGGAAAAAATGACAACAACATTCTTGTGCTCTTGTACTGCTTTAAAATGCAATCTCCCTGCAAGTGCCACTTAAGGTTTATGGGTGTAAGATGATTCTGTTGTAATTATCTCAAGTCTTCGTTACCCTTACCTCATAACGGAAGCAACCCAACACCAACTAACATTATTTGATCCTTCACCACCTCCACTAACACCCCAGACAAGACTTCTCATCCTTTATGTACTTATTTATTTATTTATTTATTTTTTTTTTTTTTTGAGTCCCAGAGAACTGACGGAAAACTGTTACTAGTGAACAGACACAAATGAAAGACAGAAGGCATATAAGCCTAAGGAAATTGAACTCAGAACTTCCCCACTTACCTTTGTACAGATTTCACTGCAGCTTACCATGACTATGGCTGGAGCATACCTCTCAACTGTCCAGTTTTTGCAGAATGACCAGATTTTGCCTCTCAGTTTTGGTCTCTTCCTCATAAAAGTTGTGATTTTTCTGGCAAATCATAGAGGATTGTCATTGAGGATTCTAGTCAGTAAATAATTCTAAATATGGAAGCAGTACCTATGGGTACCCCACAATCATGCAAGATAATGACTGCTAAAGAGAAATCAATCACTAAATGAAACAACGCCCCCAAACATTAAGAAAACTACCCATGACCCTACTTCTGTTTTTACTCTCTTTATAGCACTAAAACCAAATGGAGCCACAACAAACTGACCAACAAGAAAACCAGCAACCTACAAACATACCCACAATTAAACAAAAGAAGTAGCTATCCAAATAGCATGGCTAAGTAACACTACCTACCCTAATATAACAAAGGGAAGAGGGAGAAAACCGTTACATCAAAGGACTAAAAAAAAAAGAAACTTCCTAGCACATATTCCTTGTTTTTCCCACATTTTCAACATCTATAAAGTAACAAGCAAAGCAAACAACTACGCAACCAGCCCCCCCAACCTATCCAAGAAGTAGATATCCAACAAAGAATAACCCCTCCTCCCAAATTAAATAAATAAATAAGTAAATAAATAAACCACTCACCAAATACTGTCATACACAAATATTAACCTGAGAGTTACCTGTTCTCTAGAATGCCTACAGGTCATCTCGGACATAAAACTTGCCACAGCAGGTTCAGACCAAAATATAATTCCTTACCCAGATACTCTTGCACAAAACCCATTAATTCCTTCCCTACCCTTACCTCATTTCCTCCCAGTCATCCTGCATTTCCATTTAACCCTTTCACCCCCCCAACTACCCGGGTCTATATTATATTAGCGAATGCTTGAAATTGCAAACACTATATAATCGAGCCAAATACTACAAAAATGTAAAATGTAGAACACACAGATCAGCAATTTTTCTCCCAGGGAAAAAAAAAATATCTGATCCATAAAAAAAAAAAACAAACACAAAATAAAGCCACACCACAGTGGAGGAAATGGCAAGGTCCCGAAAACGGTCCAGTGATTTTTTTTCCCTAGGAAAACAATTGCTGCTCATTGCTTTCAGCATTTTTGCATTTCACGTAAACACGTTCAATGAAACAGTGTTTGCAACTTTAAGCATTCACTTAAATAAATAGAACTCTACTAGCCTTCTTCTCCTACCCTCTTAATTCCCAACTATTATTCTACCTAACCCCCACCTGAAGATGTCCCTGGGCAAATTGGTTTGTTACCAAACCAGATTTGCTGTTGTTTTTTGTTAGCTAGTATTCTATTAATGCAGTATTAAAAAATATCTAGTTTAAGTTCTTAGGTGATTTGATCCTTTGATGAGTCATTCTTTTCCGGTATTTTTTAGATTTTACTTTCATAGCCTGCATTGCATGTAAATCATTTATTTTGAATTTGTGCAGATTTTGTGACTTGGAAGAGGGTTTCCAATGCCCTGCATCACTGCTCTTGGTTTAAGTTTGCCATGTAATATAATTCTTTGTGGTATCTTACAAAATGCAGTCGTACTATATCACTTTGCATTTTCTTTGTTTTACATGCCTTGTATGCATACAGGAAGATTTTTCTGTGTTTTCCGAGGGTTTACAATTTATTTTATAGATGTGCTTCAGTTTTACTCTTTTAATTCTGTTGCAGGCAGTAGCGAGAATCTGATCTGTGCATAATGTTAAATTTACAATGGGCATGCTGATTTGTTTGTCCAGCCAGTGTGCAGACTACTAATTAGCTTTTATTATATATAATTAACAATAACATACTGCTGGGTAATGCTTGGTCTACTCAGTGTTAGGATAAAGTTCTGACTGCTGATAAAGGTCAATGCCAAGACAATACTCACTGCCGGGATGCCATCTTGACCAAACAAAGCCAAGTATTTCTCACACCCTGCAATGGGTTATCATCATTATACACCTCTGCTATTTTTATATCATTTTGTGTATTTTCATTTTAACTTTTGTTTGGTAGGTTTTATATTCTTCCACTTTATGATACTAAGGAAATAGCTATTCAGACAATAAACAATGACATGGTTAAGCAGTCAAATCATAAAGCAAACAGAATTGCAGAAAAGTATTGTACAAACTTTAAAATAAGCATGCACATATATCACAGTACTCTAGATATATGATTCGATTTCCCTTATATAATATATGTAACTGTAGATGAAAATAAAGTTAGGAGTGCAAGGTCATAATGTCTAGACAACATGGTAGTTCCTAAGCAAAACCAAGGAAATCTAGCTATTACCATAATCAGTTGTTTTAAGCATTAGTCTGGTAGCACATAACTGGTCCATGCTGAGTGACTGTCATAATGCTATTAATTTATTTTAAATATGATTTTTTTATTTGTTTTATTCATGTTAGTGCAGTCTGGGGACTGGAAACTGCTTTTTCCTTAGTCCAAGCTGCACTGAAATAAATAATAATCAATTGCCATTTTTTGGGTTCAGTTTTGTACCCTTTTTAATATTTTATGACTTTTTGTTATTTAATGCATATGTTTGCTTTTTTGTCATGGTTTCTTATTCTGTTACTGTTTTTAGTGCTGTCTGATTTTTGTTTCGTTTGACTTCAATGAAAACAGTAACATACTTCTCAACCACTTAACTCAAGAAATCGGAACAAAGCCAAAAATAACGGTGAGGCAAAGACCCAAAATTTATAAAGTTGCTAGAATAACAACAACTGCATTAGCATGCTTATTTCAGTATAATATAAAGTCTAAATTTCAAATATCTGTGATTTTTTTACTGAATACAGTCTTCAATGATCTGCTGAAAGCCATAAATTTTATGAGGAACTGACCAAAATATGAATTAAACATCTAGACATTCTGAAAAAAAATTGGACATTTGAGAGTTTAAGACAATAATGATTAGGTTGCCAACTACTTTGTTTCGCTTTTTCCCATACTCTTTTCAATGCAATTTAGGGAATTTTGCTCTCCCTAAATTGCACTGAAATCATTAAAAACTCAACATTGGTAGTTCAGTATGACTGATTGCAGTTTTCTATAGCTTATTGTTTACTTATTGGTGTGGGTGCTTATGTTTTGCAGTTGGGTTTATTACTTTGGATAGTGCCATACCTATGACAGGTATGCTGATTGCTCTGTTTTTGAATAATAATTCCTGTTTGTTGTACAAGCAGTCTTGCTTCTATGTTGAAGTGAATCTGAGATAAGTACAGTAATACTGATAGACGCAGAAGCAAAATCCCTTGCAATGGGAAATGCTTTGCTCTGCACAATGAATGAAACCCACAAGTGGTTGCAATGATATTCAGTGTGCTTCTTTCAAGAAACTCTAGATTCAGAACTACAAATTGCAAGAAATCACATCATGTCCATATCAATATTGCACCGTGCTGTTTTTAACACATAAAGACAGCATTTACTGCCTCGTTATGACTTTTTATTTCACTAGAATTTGTTCATACTTTCCACTTAAGCTTCACAAATCGGATTTTGTTATGGTACTGGTGTCTTTTGTTATGTTTTATGTAACTTACCTTATACTATATAGATTGTTATTTATTGTATGTTTTTAGTCAGATGGCCCCTGAGAGAATCTGCAGAGCCTTCCCATCTGACCTGATGACTTTAGCGCAACTTCATAATAACATTTTTTGAAAAGGCAATACAAGAGCTATCAATCAGCATTCTTGGGCTCCTAATACAAGGACACACACACACACACACACACACACACACACACACACACACACACACACACACACACACACACACAGTTTCACATCACATATATGCACATATAGTATATATCTATCTATATATATATATATATCTATATATATATATATATATATATATATATATATATATATATATATCAGTGTGTATATATACTTACAGTTGTAATACACTTTATAATGATATTGACAACAGAGAATATTTTTAGCATTCCTTTGAAATCCATGCTTGTTTATTGCTGGAGATTTTGAATGTCAGATCATTGGATGTTTCTTTGCTGGGAAGCTGTGCTTGAATGAATGTAAGGTGTGGCTTTTTGTTATGGTAGCACTTGTGTGTGTGTGTGTGTGTGTGTGTGTGTGTGTGTGTGTGTGTGTGTGTGTGCGTGTGTGCGTGTGCGTGTGTGTGTGTGTGTGTGTGTGTGTGTGTGTGTGTGCGTGCGTGCGTGTGTGTGTGTGTGTGTGTGTGTGTGTGTGTGTGCTTGTGAAGGTTTTGTGAGTGTTTATTGGATAGGGTGAGAGTAAGGGCTAGGTAAGGTGACAATTTTAGCAATGTGCATGTGTGATGGTGTGAGTGCAGTGTTTGTGTGTGCCATTCTGTGTATCTTGTGGTGTAGTGATGCTGTAAGGGAAAGGTTTTTGGTAAAGTAACGGGTAAAGCTGGAATTAGGAGCAGAAGCAGGGTTAGGGCTAGTACACATGAGTAAGGTGGTTCAACTAGTGTCTTGAAAACATGGTTGGTATTTCAGTATTTTATTGGCTTTCTTAAACAGTGGTTTGATGGATTATTTTTGTTTTACTTTTTTATAGCATGATAGGTCCTTTAAAAAACTTCCTTTGAGTAACTGTGCACTTCTGCATGTCTCTAAATAATGTTTCAGTTTGGGTGATAGCAAAAAAAATCAGTTTTCATCTGTCATACAATACCTAATTGGGATACAGAAAATGTTCATAATGTGGAAATATTATGGGCTGATCCCTGAAGTCCATGCATGTTTTGAGATGACTGGCAACCCATGCAGACTCTGCATGATTGACAGCCCTTTTTTTCAAGCTTAGAAAGGAGAAAAGGGGGCAATACATCACCACAGAAATCTTTCTAGAACATAGTTTACTAGCACAGCAAAAAATAAATGTCTGTTTTATTTATCTGTTAATCTGCTAATTACTTAAGATTGCATATTTGTTTATTTGGTGATTATTTTTGTAGGTAGACTAGCAAAGGGGCTCCTTTTAAGCTATGACTTAAAGCAGAAAGCAAAGATGTCATAAAGCACACACAACATGATATAAATACAATTATACAACGACCCCTCATTAATATTCCAAAATGTGCACTCTGATTGGTCAGCATGCACATTGTAAATCTGACTTATACTAATGGAAAAAGGTCCGGTAGCCCAGAGTTTTTCCATTAGTATAAGTCTTTTTTTTTTTTTTTTTTTTTACAGCAACGGAGAACGCAAGATCTCCGTTGCTTTTTAGAAACTGACTCGCTATGTTAAAGGAGTTTAACATAGCAAGAAAGCTTTAAAAAAGGTAACAGAGATCTTCCTTTCTCCGTTGCTTTTTTTTAAAGCTGTCTTGCTATGTTAAACTCCTTTAACATAGCGATCACTTTGTAAAAAGCAACAGAGATCTTGCTTTCTCCATTGCTTCCACCCACAGCTCTGAAATACTGCATAAGCATATGCATGTGCAGTACATCAGAACTACTGCAGAATACCAGACAGCTGCGGAAGGGTAGCACGGAGGCATTATACAATGCCATTATTTAAGAAAAGTAAGTATTTTTTTCTTAAATAATGTAATTGTATAATAGCAATAACCCACTTCTGGGTGTGGGTAATGCTGGATTTACCCACAGTTGTCTTTGTTTGGTCACTCGTGCTTCGCCCTCATGATCAAACCACACAAACCGTGGGTAAATCCAGCATTACCCACCCACAGGCGTGGGTTATTGCTTAAATAAATATGATACAATAGATGTGTTATTGCATAGCGCTGCAGAATAGAGCTAAAATATTACAAATATTTTTAAAATCAACTCAGCTCATAAATGTAGAATGATGAACACTTAAGGTAGAGAAGCAAAATCCTAAAGAATACAAGTAAGCTGCATTTAACAGGCTGTGACTGATATCAAATAATTAATGGCAGCATTTTCAAATGAGCATGTCAATGAAGTGCAAATTAACATCAAAATTACCAGACTGCAGACTGGGATATCTACACCTCTACTGTAGGATATACCAATAACTTCACTGAGTTCATAAGCAAAAATTCCCTCAAAAAAGTGTCAAGGAACCCACTAGATGACAACATACTTTTGACTTGGTCCTTATCAACATGGCATCAATATCAACAATCCCCCAGATTAATTCTCCAGATGAAATTGTACACAACTGGTAAAATTTTCCCTAAAAATCTCATTTAGATGCAAGCATCACAAAGTTCAGAGACATCAAACATTCTACAATTCCATGATGAGTTCTCAAAATTTGAGTTTAGCTGTATTACCCAAGATACTGACATAGCAAGTAGTTACAAAAACAAACTCTATGTGCACTTGGATAAATGCATTGACTTGTCAGTCCCTACTGCCTCTAAACAAAATAAATGGGAACTATAAATGTAAAACAGCCTTGCGGTCTATCTATCTATATGCTGTATATAAATAGATATAGGGCCGGATTCACGAAACCTCCATGTAAGAGTTAATATGTCTTACACGAAGGCTGCAGTCTAACAGTATGACGTCAGCATGCCATGCATATTCATGAGGGCATGCTGAATCATACCCTAAGCTAACACAGTCCATGTAAGAAAGTAGGGGGCATGTCCGAATGCCGAGTTCTGCAAAGTGACACGCCCCCAGAAGAGTCAGAGTCCTGAAAGTAAACATCCCCGAGCGAGTCCGTAGAAATGTCAAGGAACACAACACCACACATGCCCTCACAGACTATAAACCCAACTGTTATGTAAAACGTAAAAATAGCAGTTTAATTTTTTTTTTTATAATTTCCAAAATGTTTGCCCGTAGTTGCGCTCATTTGCGCAGGTATGCCCTCCGCTCAGCCACAGTTAGCAGACATTGAAAAGCATATAAGATCTAAATATGAAAATTAAGCCAAGTAGCAATAGTGTAGCGGTAGAGACGTTGGCCAAAGAGGAGGTAGTCACGGTTCGAGCCCCCACAACATCATTTTCCATTTTTATTTAAATAAGCATGAAACAATCCCCTGACATATATATATATATATATATATATATATATATATATATATATATATATATATATATATATTTATATATATAAAATTATACTTTAAGTAAAATGTAATGAAATGGGCCATGTATTTTTGAATAAATCCGACATAATAAAATATAAAAAAGGATCATAATTGCCCATAGCTTAGCAAGGCTTTAGCAAGCTGAATATGGGTGCCCATAGGTGAGCAGCGCTTTAACAAGCTTAATATGAGTGCCCGCAGGTGAGCAGTGGTTTAACAGGTTTAATATGAGTGCCTGGAGTTGAGCAGCACTTTAACATGCTTAAAATGAGTGCCCGCAGTTCAGCAGTGCTTCACCCAGCATAATATGAGTGCTCATAGCTAAATAACGCGTTACCCAGCGTAAACCGTTTGCACGAAGCTGCGCAGCGTGCCAACCAGCTTACTGTCGGGCAACATTGGGCAAGCTGTATCAAAGCTGCCTTTACACAGACACACTTCCTAGCCTGTCTAGACAGTAGGAAAATAAAAAAAAGCAATTCCTTAGGGTCAAGCCTGGGATACTGTGCACCATAGTCAAAGTACTGAACCACTAAGCCATGACAGTTGTACTGAGAAATGCAGTATTAGCATATATATAGGAATGAATGGAAATAGAAGCATGACAAAGCAGGTTTTTTTAAGCTGATAAATATCCAAAACGGCCAATCACAGATAAGTGCGGGAAAACCGGCATATATAAGCCCCATAGGCAGGAATACACAGCATAACTGATTGTGGTACCCATTTGCAGTCAGGATGGCAGGTGCAGGAGAGGGAAGTCACTTTAGAGCACAAAGGTATGGTGTTGAGGAGTTAAAATATATGGTTTGGCTCCTAGTCCATGATCATGAAGCACAACTCATGCAGGGGCAGGTTCACTGGGGTGCGTACAAGGCAGATGCGTGGAATCGGTTGGCACATGATCTCACCAGTGCCACAGGCATTCCAAGGACTGGTGAACAGGTCCGTCACCACCATGCGGACCTGAAGTGATGGAAGGAGGACCAACTGAACCATTGGATCCAGGAAGCCCGCCAAATGCCCAACGCCCCACTACTAAGTATCCATGTAATTAAGTATGTAAGAAATGCTATCCTAGCCTATAGTATGGAGACATATGTTCCAATATTACTTCCTTTATATTACAGCTGCAGGTGTTCGTTCCGCGAATCAGTGAGCCTATGCTGATAGGCTGCTGAGGTTGCGCCACCAGGCAGGTTAGTAATTATTTAGCTGGCATTGTCATAGAATATAAATGAGACAGATTGTAAAAGAGTTCAGTGTTGTAACCCACTAATAAAGGTCAAATAAGCCTAGAAGAAAGATTCTGCTAGTATTGTAAGATTAGATAAGTGATGCAGCCTGGAAAAGAGTGTAATGCAATCCAGTAATAAAGATTAAACAAGTCTCAAATAGAGTTTCCACCTGTATTGTAATATCAGATAACTGCTGCAGCCAGAAAATGAGTGGTTATCAATCAACAAAGGATAGACAAGTGTAGTGTTACCATATTTGGTTATACGAAAAAGAGGACGATAGATTCTTTGTCGAGGCAAAAGGTCTTTCACACTAGGTGAAGACCAAAAAAAAAGGTCTTTTAGTCTTTAATGCAGAATATCGCAGTTCCTCATTAAAGACAAGTAGCTCCGTGTTTGGTGATTTTTCTTGATAGAGCAACACAGGTCCAAAATAATCAAAGAAAATATAAAGGGAATAAGTCGTATAATCAAGCACATATTTTATTTCCTTTGTGAATACATTCTGTAAGCAGATTACCTGTTTAGAAGTTTAAGTAACATGATAAGGTCACAATTCAGGACTGGGACAATCCAGATATTTATATAATAGATAACCAAAAAAAGGCATTTGAATGATTTCAGAGCATTAGGAAGAACCCCCCCAAAAAAAATATGTCTGCAAACTTGCATCTGATCTGACCGTAACTAACTATAGTCTGACTGCAGGCCTGGAGCCTGCTAACAAGTTGTCAGCCGCATAGCCTGCGTACGATAAACATCATAAAAATTCTACTTATTTAAATGCTATTTAGAGCAGAAAATTTGGTCAGATTAGTACTACATGCTAGGGTAAAAGGCAGGCACAGAAAACACCTATAGCACACAATATGAGATGCAGCAGCTTGCAAGGGTAGCCAGGTGAAGCATAAATGCTCTTAACTGGGATGAGAGCAAAGTGAACCATCATCTATTAACAAAAACTGCATAAGGGAGGAGGTATAAAGAACATATTCAGCCTTCACAATGAATGCCCCTCTACTCAGGGGGAGACCCTGTTTTAACATTTTCCATGAGAGGATTACCTGAAGTACCAGTGCGTGGGAAAAAAAACTAAGTTCCAACCAGACGCCTAGATACTTTAACTTTTGCACTGTTTCCCTCCTGTGTTAGCAAGGAAAAGATAGCTTCCACAAAGGGGGCTTACACTGGAGTCTGATACATGATGTTGAGAAGCATGAGGGTGTAGCAGTTACTGGCCAGCACCAGATCCTAAGTGTATTATGAAGGAAGGGTGAAAGTGTTCAGAAAAGAATGGAATGAAATTATCAGCATCCAAACTGACAATAAAACAAAGTGCTCAAAGGTGAGTGAATTAGTCAACAGTGGAAAACAATGGGGAGGGGGGTAGTAAACCTGATGGCACACCACAGGTACGAGGAGGGAAATGGCAGACCCAATTATGACTCAGAAGGATCTTTTATTAAGGCAAAAGGCAAAATGGAAAACACAACTGGTTCTTCAGTCATAATTGGATAACTGCTGTGTTAGGTGTTGAAGACTGAATTAAATGCCTTTGTCTATAAACAAACTGTTTCAGTCTCCTTTGAACCATGTTCTTATAGAATGCGTTTGTGCTTCAAACACTTACTGGACTAAAAGTGAGAAAGGAAAACTCTTCATACAACAAGAGAAGATAACATGAGCCTATGCTTTAAATATTTATTTAAAAAGTACGACAGTAAAGAAAATGTTGCATTATCTTACAAAAATCAAACCAGTGACTCATCAAATAAGCATATCTGGTTACCCTTGGACTTCCGAAGGAGAAAAAACAGTTAAACTAATACACTGTCTAGAAAGGCCATTATATATGCTTCCATATATGCTAATTAAAACTGAGCTAGAATAAGAATCGTTTCTACTTCACTATTATGAGGCATTCTTCAGCAGGTTTAAACATAAGGGTGGGTTTATGTTGTTTATGGCAGCAAGATAAGCTACAATTCAGGATTAGACATATAGATGTGGGGCACAGGGATATCCCCTGTATGATGCATTTAAGGAGCAAAGCTCTACTAACACAAAGATATTTTAATAAGTCTATTTGATCAATAGTGCATATACACACACCAATAAACTCACTTTAACTTTAAAAAACAAAACATTTTTACCTAACCAGAAGTAGTGAAAAATCGAAAAAACGTCCGAAACGGAGACTCTGACTCTGATGACCAGCTGTGGCTGGGTCCTCCACCACCTCCCTAGCACATACAGTCCTGCTAACTGCTTCGCCCCACGCAAACAAAACAGTCTCGCCGCTCTCGCGACTCTCGCAAGCTCTTCTACCTTCCGCGCATGCGTAGATTTGAAATCTGACTCGGGATTGTAAAACCCGGACAAATCTCGGAAATTTAAAAAAACGCCCGGACGCCCGGACAGAAGCACAAAAAGAGGACATGTCCGGGGAAAACCAGACGTATGGTAAGCTTAGACAAGTGTCAAATACATCCCTGTAAATTCTGCCATATGAAATAAGTGAGTCAGCTGGAAAGGGTTGTTGTAAACCAGTAATAAATGTTAATAAAGCTTAGAATTAAGTACCATTCTGAAATGTAAATATAAAATAATTGAGAGAGTGGGAGAAAGACAGTTTGAAGCTACCAAGAAAGCTGTAATAAGTCTGGAATAAAGGTATACTGCAGTCACTACATAATGAAATGAATGAGACAGCCACAACAAAAGAGTGTAATGTGTTAAATAAAATACAGAACATGGACTGTGTCCGTCCCACAAATTGGATATGTTGCTGTACCCTTGCATTATGGAAATAGTATGGTTGTATGAAATGCTGAACATCCACAGTGGTCTAGACCCATATAAATCAAATGTAGCAGGATGCTGTACCTGAACACAGCCAGATATGAACATATATGAATAAAAATGGAATGTATATTAATGTAGCAGTAACACCCCCATCACCAACAGTCCTAAGGTTACATACAGGAAACTGTACTAATACATGTAGGGGATATATATCTGCATCTACTAGGAATGTACAGTATATGTATAGGTAGTTTTAGTTGTTAATGTAAAATTTCTCCACCTTACCCTATTTTCACAAATGATGCCATTCCACACCAAACCGGGTATGTGTATTTACAATTAATTCCCATGGACATTTGTCGTGTTGGTTCATACATATCTGCATGTATGTTGATGCATGTGCCCCGTTCACATATCCAAACCTGATGGCCTGTTGCCACCAATCAACCCTGCATGCTGTTGGAATGTGCACTGTTGTTCTAAATATGCGTGTGTTATGCTTGCTGCTCAATGTTCGAAATTCATGGGTGTTTGGTTAATGGGAATACTGATGCATGCTGTTACAACTAATTTTGAATGGTGTTGTTTGTTACTAACCCAAAATGCCATAAAATACTGCTAAACATAGGACAACAGGGAAGGCGGGTTCCAGCGGACCCACCTCTCCCACCTCAGCTGGCGAGTGCACCTGGCACCAGTGCTCATGCCGGGACCTCCTCCTCCGGTGGCCCTGTGTCACCTTCGGGTGGAAGCACTGCAGGGGATGGGGCTCGTCCCCCCTCTGCAAGCGTGGCCGGAGGAGAGCCTCCACTCACCCTCCATAGGGTCCGGTCTGTGGTGCGTAGTGAGATCAGGCGTTCTGTGACTGATCCCCTATGCCAGCTTGAGGCGAGGGTGGTGCAACTCATGGGTGTGCCTGCCCATCCTATCCAGCCCCCAGCACAGCCCCGGCCTGGGCTGTGAAGGCGCAGTGGTAACTGCCTATGGGTGGGGATTTCAGTTCCACTGTTGCCATCTGTGGGCTCATGTGCTTGCGATATCCAAACATCCGTCCCCGTCATTTGTGTTTACCCCCCACATATGTCATACTCTGCCCCTGTATGCATTTTGTTTGTCTTGTCTGTTAACCTCCACAACCTACCTCCCCAAATATAACTACTTCCTGTACCTCACATTCCACTCTCACCTGAAAAACAAAATAAAAAAAGGAAAAAGGGCACTCTGTTCCCACAAAAAAATTACGCCCCATACATAGCTGTCCAATTCGCACACATGTCCACTGGACATGTAAACTGATAATTCTAATTGGCAGTACAACATATTTTGTTGTCCTCACCTCTCTCTCAGGGGTGGAAGGTTTCAAATTTCACACCACATTTCACACATATGCACAGCTGTTGCTGATAAAGTAATGGGCAGCTATGGGCCTTCCCTACATCCTTCCTGCACATCCTGAGCTTGTTTTCCTACTGTCCTACCCTCTTTGTGCCCCCTTTTTCACCACTTTCCTATCTCCCCATTTTCTTTTCTTTAAAAGAAATTAGCGCGGGTGTTAGCAGGAATAAGCACTTTTAAGCAATAGTCGGCGGGTGTGCGCTTGTGTGCGCTTAGCTAAGTGAGTGTGCGCATGTGTAATCATCACATAAACCAGTGCAAACCCTCTTATAACTGCTTAAAAGTGTCTTAGTCACTCTGTATGACAAGGCCTGTAGTCTGCTCATCAGCAAAATAAAATACCCCTGTCAGTCTTGAACCCCAGCCCTTGGAAACACTAGTCTGCATGAATTACCACTGAGCCACAGCAGATATACAAGAACTTGGTGCTGAAAGAAATATATCATGAAATACAAGGAGTGAATGTAAAGTGAATAAAGGAAGGCCATTACACAAAGCTTGTTCCCTGAATCCTTACTGGCAATTCTTGTGGAATTGCATTACATTAGTGTGATAAGAGAAACAGCCATGCTAGGAGGTAATAATGTTACAGTAGCACCTTACAAACCCCACACAGTATCAGAGCAGGATAAACACTGCCATATTTGAATAGGTACGAGGCCAGACTTCCCAACTGTGGCTGATTTACAGGGATGTCCCTGATTTGCAAAAAAATGTTACCTGTGCCCCACTGACTACCTGTGAAATGTACTAACAGTAGGCAGATATCAATGTAGGTTGTAGTGTGTGGCATTGACAACAGCATGCAGTGCAGGTATATGTCATGTGGTGGTGAACTTCTGAGGGACTGAGCCAGTGAGGCCTGCTACAGCTACATGGCTTGAGGACAGCATAATGCATTATGCACAACAGTGTGCAATATCATTACAGAATGGTATGTCTCACAACTGTTGCAGAAGTGATATTCCCACCATGAAAGGTGGGCAGTTCATGTACCTACATGTGCATGTATATGTACAGCAATGGATGTTAAGAAGTGTGTGTGTATATATATCCATATATCTATATATATATATATATATATATATATATATATATATATATATATATATATATATATATATATATATATATATATATAAATACATATATCTATATATCGATATGCATATATATATCTATATATCTATATATCTATATATATATCTATATGTACATAGACAGAGAGGTCTGTATAGATACATAGAGATATATGGATAGATAGATAGATAGATAGATAGATAGATAGATAGATAGATAGATAGAGACTATGTATATACATATAGATATAATAGACAAATTCATATATAGATATAAATTTAGATACATACATGTATACAGATAGATATGAATGTGTATAGATATGTATATATATATATATATATATATATATATTTTATATATATATATATATATATATATATGGTTATATATAGCGGTGTGTATATAGATATATATACATATATGTAGATATGTATATATTTACATATATATATATATATATATATATATATATATATATATATATATATATATAGATATAGATATAGATATGTATATATTGATATATATATTTATATGTATATATATATATATATATATATATATATATATATATATATATATATATATATATATATATAAAGAGAGTGAGAGAGGGGACATGGGGCAGATGTACTGCAACAGGTGCCTGGTGACCAAGGCATGGACAGAACACCAGTGTTGATACTGCAGTACCATACCCCATTCCAAAACATGTTACCCACTAACTACCACATAGGTGGTTGCCTGCCTACCACTGGAGGTGTCAGAAGGGAACATGGGACACAGGTGTACAATAGCCTCCCCTTTGATATCCACAGTGGCACACTAGTCTTGTAATCCCTGTACACGGTACGTGTCATCACAAAAGGTGTGTCAGTTAGGGAAATGTAAGTCGGTGTACCCCTGTACACCTCACAATGTCCTATGCAGTATGTACCTCCCATGAGAACTACAGCAAGTGGAAAGGCCACAGACATACCTAACAAAGACTGATAATGGCCACAAACACATTCCCTTTACAGACTGACTCACAAAACCACAGCTAGAGTGCCTTGCATACTGCCTACACAGAGGTTACCAGTGCTGGACATACAGAGTTATGTCACACCCATACCAGTTGGCCAACCACCATGGCAACACCTCACAATCCATCCAGCCTGCATGACCTAGGGCCCTAATCCCTGTCACCGCACTAAACAGCACATGCTGGAGGTACAGGTTTCTGTACACAAATATGCCATACCCTGGACTAAACCACCCAGCATTAACAAACAAGGCTCCTCATTATTAGATGTCATATATACCCCTAATGAATGTCATGGAGATAGGTAATATGCCCTGTGAGTCACCTGTGTGTAACCGTTTCACAGGAGCAAGTAAAATCACAGTACATGTGTACCAAAGGGCAGGGTAGCATATGTCTAGGCTGCCCTAGGCCCAGGGCCAATAGCATAGCACCTACCTATGACATAATGCACACACATGTACTCAGTGTAATACCAGCTATGTGACATTGAATGAGTGTGACACTGACTGTGTGCAAGGTCTGTAAAGGTGTGATAGCTTAGCGTGAGTTTGTGTCTGTCATGGTAGTTGGTGTCCTTGGTGTGAGGCCAGAGAAAGATGTGTCAGTTATTGGGATGCAAACATAGTAGATTGGCATATGTTGTGCCATAGTTCCCTGTGTATGACTGCAGTGTCCCATCATAGGCAGAAGCAATACATGTATGCTTAGTAAGTGGTACTGCTGTTGAATCCAGCTCACATATGAACTGTTGTACTACCTGATGTTGTAGGCCTAAACACTACAGTATGGTATATGTTCACATTCTGTGGTAGCACTGTTTGGTGTGTTACCTGTAGTCTGCACAGATTACATACCTCATGCATAGGTATCTGTAAGTAGGGGCACACAGTACTATAAGGTACACAGTTAATGCTCATCTGTGTCGTCATACATTTGTGTGTTGTATGTATGTGTAATGTGTGTGTAATGATGCCTGTACCATGGCCGCAATCACACGTGTGTTATAGGGTATGTGTGTGTACCTGGCAGCATGTATACTCTGTGACAGCAGTATGCTGCTTTAGTAACAACTGTGCACGTATGTCAGGTAGGTGTATGGCATCAAAGACTAGGGAGGATTACCGTTGAAACTGTACATGTGTATTGCATTCATTGCATGGGACGACAATATTCTTCATCCATTAGCTTGATACATACCCCAGTGTGAAGTTGTGCATTGTATCCCACACAGTGTACAGAGTGCTGGTGTATACTAGTTTGTTGTATGGAGTATGGCAGGCACTGTCAGACAGTTGTGGGCTGAGCACTGATATGTGGTATTGAACATGTGTATCCCCTGATAGACAGACAGATGCTATATATGGCAGTGAAGTGATATCAGTACATTTGAATATTAAGTGTGCCACATGACTTGCTCACATATTTTTCTTTTCCTTCCTTCCAGGGTGATGGTGCATCAGAGAAACCCACCATATACAGCAGCAGAGGGTCAGGAGCCTGGTGAGAATTACTGTGCGCTGTTTTCCAGGACCAGCCAGAACCAGCATGAGAGGGCTGCACTGTGGCAAGAACTTGTCCGTCGGGTAAATGACATGGGCATGCATAACCAGACATATGAGCAGGTACGCCATCACTGCAGTGATTTAATTAGACATGTCCGGCAGCATGCGTCTGATATCCACAGACAACAGCTTGCCACAGGTGGTGGGGTACCTATCCACCCCCCCTCACCAGTGTGGAGGAGCACCTCCTAAGTGTTGTGGCTCCAGGCCAACAACAAGAACATCCACAAACATGTGTCATCATGGAGGCAGAGCCACCCAGCATGTTGAAATGGAGTGTGCAGGTAACATGCCATATATGTAGTTGACTGTTCTCTGTACTGGTAGTCTATGTGTGTGTGAGATGTGTACTGTTTGTGTAGCTGTTAACCTGCCCATTCTTCTGCAAGATTGATATTCTGAGCATAATCTGTACACCTGTGAAAGCCACCTGTTGTACTACTGTACTTTATCATACTCACAGTATCAAAGGCACAGTTGTGGCCACTGGCAATCACTCTCATATGTTTGCAGGTCCCTCTGGAGTGATAGCAAGGCAGCCAATCCATGCTGGTGAATGTGTAATAACAATACTATTGCTAATGACATGTGCATGTCATATGGAGGTGTAGTGTGTGCACATGTAACCCACCTACACATAATGCATGCTGTGCATGTTTGCTGTGAGACTATGCATATCCCATTATTCTCAGTAGCTGCTTCACTCACATGCAATACACAGAGCATGACACACATGTGTGGCAACACAGTACTGGACATTGTGTAGGCATACCAGATACACATGTACACAACACACACATGTTTGGCATAAACACTACACCTTAGCCTGCTACACATGTCCAATTATGACATCTGCTGTATGGCCAACCTTCAGCATCCCACTTATCTATGCAGCACACATAATATACCTGAGGGGTAGAGGCCTATCATGTCTTTGTGCAACAGTCTGGAACAACTAATACATTCATGTTAGGCAATGCTCACTATTGGCCACCTTACACACCCATGTAACAAGTGGCTGTGTAATTGTGGATGTAGTCATGTTACTGCACTTCAGGTACAGCATGCTAGCTGCCTGTCTGGCACACATTATTATTGTTGACTGACCACAAGAAGCATGTTGATCATGGCTCACTTTACTACACCACATCCAGTTCCACTGACCACAAAAGTACACATAGCTGTTATTGCGTAGCACCGTTATGTGTTTTGTGTGTGTGTGTGTGTGTGTGTGTGTGTGTGTGTGTGTGTGTGTGTGTGTGTGTGTGTGTGTGCAAATCTATGCACCCACAGCTTGTAACACTTGCACAACATTGTTATGTCCTTGTACACATTGTGTCCCAGGGTGGAGACAATCACTGAACAGCTACACACAAGCATCAAGTACACGTATACTGTTATTAACAAGGGCTGTCTACACTTGCACTGCATGTTCCTGTGCAACACATAACCTGCATGCTGACACGTGTGCAGTGATGTTTTTCCTTGTGAAACGATCACCCACCCTAAAACAGTATTGTGTATGTGTTGGAATGCAGGTGTGTCTGTGTTTGTATCTGCTGTACTGAGGATTGTCCCTGTGTGCTTGTCTGCCTGTGTGCATGTGTGCATGTGCGCCTGTGTGCATGTGTGCATGTCTGCCTGTGTGCATGTGTGCATGTGTGCATGTGCGTCTGTATGCATGTGTGCATGTGTGCATGTGCGCATGTGTGCATGTGTGCATGTGTGCCTGTGTGCATGTGCGCCTGTACGCATGTACGCATGTGCGCATGTGTGCATGTGTGCATGTGCGCCTGTGTGCATGTGCGCATGTGTGCATGTGTGCATGTGTGCATGTGCACCTGTGTGCATGTGCGCCTGTGTGCATGTGCGCCTGTGTGCATGTGTTCATGTGCGCCTGTGAGCATGTGTGCATGTGTGCATGTGTGCCTGTGTGCTAATATCGTGTACACATTTGTAAACTGTGTTTCCTATCTTCCTCTCACAGATTCTGATGTTGGTCTGGTAAGTTGCGGCACATGGCGGCAAAGGTAACAACTGTATTCATATGGGGCAGGCTTCACACATAGGAACTATTAAAGGTCACAGGTACATATCTGTATGTGGCAAACACATACCTGATGTGTGCATGGCAATTACTGTTATAATAATATGTCATACAATAATGAAAGCAAAACACATTCACAAACTGTGTGACAAACGCACACACAGCATTTGTAGGATTCAAACCCCTATCTAACTAGGTTATGGTATTTGAATGAGATGCATTAGCACAGCATGCGATTCACATTACTGGATGATTTCCCTTCTCCTGCTGTATTTATAGGGTGCTGACATCATCAGTGTTTCCAAAGAAGAATGTACATTTTTTAGTGTGTTATCCCAGTCTTCAAAATGGCCATTCCTTTCACAAAGAATTGCAGACACACACCCCTGTCCTCCTTTCACAAAGAATTGCAGACACACACAGCATTTGCAGGATTCAAACCCCTACTTAACTGCGTTATGATATTTGAGACAGACTCATTAGCGCAGAACACTATTTGCATTACTGGATGATTGCCCTTCTCCTGCTGTATTTATAGGGTGCTGACATCATCAGTGTTTCCAAAGAAGAATGTACATCTTTTAGTGTGTTACCCCAATCTTCAAAAAGGCTGCCATTCTTTTCACAAAGAATTGCAGACACACCCCTGCCCCCCCAGACACACAGTGTTTGCAGGATTCAAACTCCTACCTAACTATGTTATGATATTTGAGACAGACGCATTAGCGCAGCGTGCTATTTGCATGACTGGATGATCTTTTTTCTCCTGCTGTATTTATAGGGTGCTGACATCATCAGTGTTTCCAAAGAAGAATGTACATCATTTAGTGTGTTATCCCAGTCTTCAAAATGGCCATTCCTTTCACAAAGAATTGCAGACACACACACAGAGCATTTGTAGGATTCAAACCCCTACCTAACTATGTTATGATACTTGAGACAGACACATTAGCGCAGCACACTATTTGCATTACTGGATGATTTTTTTTCTCCTGCTGTATTTATAGGGTGCTGACATCATCAGTGTTTCCAAAGAAGAATGTACATCTTTTAGTGTGTTATCCCAGTCTTCAAAATGGCCATTCCTTTCACAAAGGATTGCAGACATATACACACAGCATTTGCAGGTTTCAACCCCCTACCTAACTAGATTATGATACTTGAGACAGATGCATTAGTATTGCAGGATTCAAACCCCTACCTAAATATGTTATGATACTTGAGACAGACACATTAGCGGAGCATGCTATTTGCATTAGTGGATGAGTTTCCTTCTCCTGCTGTATTTATAGGGTGCTAACATCATCAGTCTTTCCAAAGAAGAATGTACATCTTTTAGTGTGTTATCTCAGTCTTCAAAATGGCCATTCTTTTCACAAAGGATTGTAGACATACACACGCAGCATTTGTAGGATTCAAACCCCTACCTAACTATGTTATGATACTTGAGACAGATGCATTAGCACAGCACGCTATTCACATTACTGGATGATTTCACTTCTCCTGCTGTATTTATAGGGTGCTGACATCATCAGTCTTTCCAAAGAAGAATGTACATCTTTAACTATCCCTCAGTATGGGGGATAACAATATCTGTGCATTCACAGAAACCTAGTTCGGGGTCACATATGCACACTGGCACTGCCAGGTTATGTTCTATACCATGTTTTTTGACCACAGGACTTGTGACACAGAACACAAGTAGGGGGTGTCAGATATGAAGGTCTTCACACAAACCATTATATGGGTTGACGTCAGGTACACAAATATTGACTGGGGATATTACTCAAGCCCTCAACATTACCCTACAGCCACTACAATTTGTGAATCCATGTGCTATGGCACAACCAGTCACCACACCCACTAGGGGGAATACATATTGACCTGATCATCACTAACATGGGGACTCTATGTTCCACACCAGAGGTAGAACTGTCATTGTTAAGATCAGACCATGATCAACTTTCCCTGGACATCCATATCACATCCCCACACCCAGCCAAGGAAATCACTGTAAAGAATTTCTCAAAAGCAGACTTTGCACTTGTGAAGACTGGGGTGGAATACTTCAGAGGCCCCGTGCTGGAGGTTAATACAGACCAATCTGCCGAATTCTTTACAAACGCATTGTATGAGCAGCTGCAGGTATGCATTGATCATGCTATCCCACATAAAACCATGACTCCTCCAAAACAGGAGACCTGTCTGGTTGACCCTAGTCATATATAAGCTGTACAACAGAAGGAGGAAGCTACTACATAACAGAGCAATATCCCACAGACCCAGATAGATCATAACCTCTCCTTTGCTAATCACATTGACAGAGAGTCATTGCTAATAACTTTGTATAGCCCTCCTTCTCACATGGGTGTTTGCATGTAGATCATGTGAGGTCATTGTGGCCCCCTACTACTCACTCATCATGACCATGTTTGACTACAATGCCCCTTTTGGGGTGTACCTCACCCAACACCTGCGGCAACTACAGTGAACACAACAGTACCTCCCCAGGAGAATCATGGGCTACAAACAGATGTCCTATGCAGCTCAGCTAAAGGATCTCCAGCTCTACTCAGTTGCTTAACCCCTACTCAGAGGTAATCTATTCCTGACGTACACAGCCATTTCAAACCCAGAAGTAATGGACATGCTCCACCTCATAACATCCAAGACACTTACAGCTACACACTCCAGGGACGTAAACCTCAGCACAAACATAAATAGGACATGCTGCAGTGACAGATTCATTACTCACAGGCTCCCCTCACTCTGGAATTGAATCCCAATTAAAGTTCGACATAGCCCCTCACCAACCCTCTTCCAGCAAAATATAGCCGCATGGATGGGAAATTGCAAATTCACCCCTGGGATCTCCACTGTGTCCCTGCTTGACAGAGGCACAGCAAAGTAGCCTTAAAGGGTGCCTTCTGTGACCTACTTTACAGAGGCACAGTAGGCTACTCTACTGAGGAGGCAGATGCCAAATAAACTGTGCCTAGGCTTATGAATTCCCTAGGGCAGACAGCCTAGTATTCACCTCTGCACCTATGTTTATGTTTGGGATGCACAATATTTGTTGCTGCTACTGTTTGCAGGTCTTTATTGCCATAGCTTTCCCAGTTTCTATGAATATCTTGTATATCTGCGTAACATGTTTGATCATGACAGGGTTCCGGTATATTAATGTATGTGTCTGTTGTCATTTAACTGTGTGCACAGGGTGGATTGCTGGAATGTGGGAGGTTCCTGGCTTAACACATACAATTGCCAGATATGTGTGACTGACTGCTATACTCAGACATGGCCTAAGTGTGAGCATGCCCAGTTCAGGCTTTCCATGCTTTGTTGCCTGACATGTGTCTCATTTATCCAAGTGTGTGAGCATGCCCAGTGTGACCTTTCCATATGTTGTGATCTGAAGTCCACTACATTTGTGGTTGTGTGTGAACATGACCAATATTGACATTAATACTGTGTGTGTTGAAAGTCATGTTGTGTTCTTACTGCCAGACTCCCTTGTGTCATAACTCAACAGAGATTATGCTGTGCTTGCAGGGTTTCCATGGGACAGTTTGCAAAGACTTGGCAACATTCTCTAATACTGGCTAAACACTGCAATGGTGTAGTGGTTCAGTACTTTCAGTATAGTGCACAGTATCATGGGTTTGAGTCCCATCACTGCTGTAAATGCTCATACTGAGCAGACCAGGCCAGTTGGGCAACTATGTGCATGTTGCATTTTGTTCAGCTATGGCCTACTTAAACCAGGCTTGTCCGACATTGCTGTGTATTTACCAGCTTGGGTGGACATTGGCAAACATTACTCCACAGTGACCACAGCTGTACTACTTGGTGTGTGTGATTCTGTTCATAGGTTCATACTAGGCTATCTGCCCTAGGGCATTTATAATCCTAGCCAGAGTGTGTTTGGTTTTCAACACACATTGTAAGTGGAGATTGCCATTACATTTTTCATGGTTAGTATACTGTGCCTCTGGCTAACAGTGACATAGGAGTGATACCCAGGATAAACCTACAATCGCCCATCCACTCATCAGGATTCCTCTTGAAGAGAGCAAATGAGGGAGTCTGGCTAACCTGGAGTGGGAGTTTACTCAAGAGTGGGGGGAGCCTCTGGGTTATGGATCTGTCACTCCAGCATGTCCTATTTATTTCAGTCCTGAGGTTCAGGTCTCTTGAGTGCGTAGCTTGATGGGATTCTGATTTTCCAAGGTGTGGCATGTTCATTGATTCCAGGTAGGACATGGCTTTATACATCTGGCACAGATCGCCTCTGGGCAGGCAGTATGCCACTGAGTGTAGCTGCAGTTTCTTTAACTGGGCAGTGAATGGCATGTGTTTGAGCCCTTTGATCCTCCTGTTGAGGTATTTTTGTGGTCTTTCCAGCTGCTGCAGGTGTCTGAAAAGGTATATCCCCGAAGGGGCATTGTACTCAATTATGGGCCTGATGAGGGATGAATTAAGAGGCACAATGACCTCCACTGATGTAGATGTGATTACCTTCATGATTAGGTGGGCTATATGAAATGTTTCTCTGAACACTTTGTCCACATGCTTGTCGAATGTGAGATTGCTATCGACTTGGGTCCCCAGGTCCCTTATCACTTCTTCCATACTTAATGGGTTACCACATATGTAGTCATTTGTGGGCACTTAGTTTTTGACAAAAGGGAGGACTATACACTGTTTTGTGTTTAGCTTGAGGACATGGCTCTGGCACCAGTTGTCTGTTTCTATGAGGCCCTTTTGTAGGATGCTTGTGTCAGCTGGAGGGTTGATTATGGCACCCAGTTTGCAGTCATCTACAAACTTGTTCACCAACAGTCCTTCTGTGTTGGCCTGTACCTCTGAGAAATATATACCAAACAAGGGAGGTCCCAGGACTGAGCCTTGTGGGATGCCACTTGTAGCTGGTTTGTGGTCAGACATGGCTCCAGCATTTCAGACCATGTGGGTTCTGTCCTTGAGCCAGTTTGCAACCCATCTAGTGACATAGGGGTTTCTATTGAAGCTGGTGATCTTATCTATGATGACCAAGTGGGGTACTGTATGGAAGGCTTTTGCAAGGTCCAGGTAGGCTGTGTGGACCACCATCTCCTCGTCAATGGCCTTGGTGACTGTTTCAAATGACTCAACCAGGTTTAGGAGGCAGGATCTGCCCTTAACAAAGCCCAAATGGGTAGGATCCAGTGTCTGTGTGTCTCCAATATGTTTATTTCTGAGGTCCATGATGATCCTTTCCATAGCTTTGTAGACCAAAATAGTCAGGCTTCTGGGGCAATTGTTTGCAGTATCCGTTGAGGCACCACCTTTGTGGAGAGGGTCCACTGTTGCTGTACACTGCTCTTTGGGTACATATCATGTGTTAAGGCTGACATTGAACAGTGGTTTTATGTGTGTGTTCAATTCTTCTTGGGGTTCATGTTGGACATAGCCCAGGACCCCATCTGGTCCCATTGATGCTGTGTGTTTTGCTTTGGAGAGGCTGGCTGTTACCTGAGCATCTGTGATGTCAGGGGGCCAGCACTCTGCTGGGATAGATATCTGCCCTTATGGTGGAGAGGGGGGGGGGGTTGCACTGAACCTGTCAGCTTGGATGTTGGCAATGTCTGTGGGTTTGTTGTATTTTTTGTCATTTTGGACTAATTCTGAACATATCTGGGGATTCCCACACAGGTTCCTACAATAAGTAAAGAATGCCTTGTGATTATCCTTGGTGTCCTGTACAATTTCTATCTCACAGATGGCCTTAGACAATTTTATGTGTGGACATTGTTTTTCATTAATACTGGTCAGAGATGGCTTCCCTTTTTGTGATTTGGATCTATCATACAGTAGCTTCCTCCTTGTATTGTATGGTTTGTTTATGGCTGGGGTCCACCAAACTGGATGCCTGCCTTTGGAGGATTGGGTCTTGGTTTTATTTGGGATTGCATGATCCATGCATTCCTGACGGTGTTCATAGAATGCGTTTATAAAGGGTTATGAGGTCTGGGACATATTTTCCACAGACACAGGGGCTGTGAAGGATTCCATCTCAGTTTTGAGGTGTGTGACATATGCTTTAGTGAACATTTTTCACTGTGGTTTTCTGGCCATGGGCTGGGGTGAGGATGTGAATATCCAGTGAGATTACTATCTGGTGTGATCGTACCAGTGAGGGATACACTTCTGGTCTTGGGCATAGAGATCCCATGTTGGTGATGATCAGGTCCAGTATGTTTTCCCCTCTTGTGGGAGTGGTAGCAAGTTGTTCCATAGCATTTTGGTTTATAAATACTGGGAACCTTTGGCCTAGGGTGTTGGAGGTAGAGTAATGCTCCCAGTGTATGTTTGGGTAGTTGAAGTCGCCCAATATAATGGTGTTTGGGGAGATCTTCATATTTTCATGTGTTCTCCAGTCGGCCAAGTGTGGTTCCTGGGTTTAGGAGGGTGGTCTGTAGCAGGCTATGAACTGGAAGGCGGTTTTACCCACTGTTGGTTACACATGGTAGTCTGTGATGCTTCATGCTGTGCCACCAACCTGGGGGTGTGGGTATCTTTGACAAATATTGATACTCACCCTCCTTTTGTAGTTTGTTCCATGTTTTGCAGCTGTAAAGCATGGTATAAGGTGTACCTGTGAATGCTAGGGTGCTCTTGGGAGCCTTGAACCAGGTTTCTTTTACTGCACAGATATCAACATTCTCCATGCTGAGGAGTGTTTGGAGTGCATGCATCTTGCAGTTTAGACTTCTGGCATTGAGTAGCATTACTTATACTTTGTTATCCCTTGCGATAGCTATGGAGGTGGGTTTGTCTTTTGAGCCTTACCTAGAAAAGGCACTATGGGGGTGACAAGAGCCTTTGGCAATATCCAATAGGCCACAGGTGATAGGTGAAATCCATCCCTAGCAAAGCATCATGTCTTGTCGAGCATCTCATCCCAGGCTGACTGGCATTGAATCCCCTTTCACTGACACCAATACTTAAGCCAATTGTAATTGATCATCTTGTCTTCATATTGTGGCCTCATGTTTGGTGAGGGTAGGATGCTACTGAAGGTCATCAAGTTTGCATATACGACATGGTGGTAAATGCTGTTTAGCACTACCTTACATTGCTTAACACATGGCAATCATGCCTCAGGTGGTGCTGCAGGGCTGCCTATGTCGGATGCACATACTGCACTCCCTATACATGTTTGGAAACAGGTAGTGTCAAGTTAGGCATCCCTTTTACTATATGTGAGAGTCAGAGAGAGGTATCATTTCCAGGGTTCCTACTGAGCCAGTGAATGTGCTATGCGTTGCCTCTTTGCCAAGGCCAAGGCATACTGGGCACGCCTCCTTCTGCCTACTGGGGCAGGCTCAGGTTGTTCCTCCTCTGAGTCACGCTCTGCCTGTGATGGCCTTGGCACTGGTGGGGGGCTGTTTGGCCCAGGCCTATGCTGGTCCTGTTGCAGCTGTTTTCGCAGGATCATATTATGTAGCATAGCACATACCATGACAATTTGGGTACATGTAGTTGTTGAGTATTGCAAGGCTCCACCAGATGTGTCCAGGCACCGGAACCATGACTTGAGCAACTCAAACACACGCTCAATTACATTTCGTGTTTGTGCGTGTGCCTCATTATGGTGTTCTTGTTCAGGTGTGTGTGCGTTTCTGATGGGTGTTATCAGCCACGGCTCCAGTGCATAGCCAGCATCCCCCAGTAAGTGACCATGTGGGATATCCTCATTGGCAAATGTCTGGTACAGCTGTCAGATGCCAGATATGGGAATCATGGTAGCTTCCAAGGCAGCCAGCACACACATTCATTATTATGCCCTGGGCATCACACACAACCTGGCAGTTGATGGAGGGGAAGCCCTTGTGGTTAATGTAGGCCGTACCCCGCTCACCGGCTGGTGCTTTGATGCGTATATGCGTGCAGTCTATTGCACCCACTACCTCAGGGTATTCTGCTATTTGCTGAAATAGATGCATATTGCCAGCCAGTACCTCACGGGAATTGGGGAAATATACATGATCACCGACATGTGCTGACATGGCATCCAGGAACTGGTGCAGTACCCTGGATGCTGATGCCTGTGATATCCCCATCATATCACCAGTTGGTCTCTGAAAGGTACCTGTTGCTAGTATTCTTAGGCCAACACATACCTTGGTTTCCACTGGGATGGGTTCCCCTCTGTTGGTTCTGTGTGTGAGGCGTGGCCTGCACAGCTCAACAATTTGCTGCAGGAGGTCTCTGTCCACTCTGTAGCACTCCACTATCTCCAGCTCATGTAACCCCTGGTAGGTGACCCTGAGCCTGTACACTCTTTTCCGTCTCCTCACTGTGGGTTCTCTGGCAGCATTTGCATTGTCACCATCCTCAGCATGTTGCATATGTCATCTTATAACAGCAATGGCAGCCCCTAGTATTTTTTGTCTGAGTGAAGCTTTTTCAGTTTTCACTTCTAGTAGCATACTCCAGTGTTTCAGTGTCTCATGTGAGAAACAAACTGAACTGTTGTTTGCAGAGTTTTAAGTGTTGGGCTGGGCTAGGCTAGTGTTCTGCCTGTGTTATTGCCTGATTCGGGTTGTTTTCACCTGCTAGCTCTACTAGTATCACCTGGTAGCTTCCTGCTATTTGTTGTGCTTCCTTTTTCCTTTCTGTTTCCTCAGGGGGAGCAACGAGCATACAAGCGCAAACACGCTCACAGCAGCTCACACACGTGCATTCATGCTTAGACGTACTAAAACTTGCTTATTCGGGCTAAAACGCGCGCACACCAGCGCAAACAAGTTTACTGGTCTTCCAACAGCCTTATACATGCTTACTCCAGCTTAAATACACTTTGTCTTACTCAAGTCCACAGTATACACCTTCCATTTCTTGGCTTTTCCTGGCCTATCTGTTAACACACCTCTTTCCATGATGTCTAACTGACACCTAACAGATGCCACTGTCCTCCAATGAGCTGCACTACTTTCATAATACCCCCCTTGTGATGTCACCTATCTCCTACTCTGTTACTCCCCATATCCTACTCCTACACTCCACTGACTGTGCTCATTTGCTATGTAAAAGTGTGATTCACTATCCTAACACTCATTTACATAGGATTGCCTACTAATGCTTGGTTACTTGTCTTAGACTGGGCTTCTCCCCTTAGCAACCCCTACTCGGTGGCCATGTTGTCTTCAGCCTGCTATTCCCTTACATTGTAATTTGACAATTTTCATAAATTCCATGTTTGTGGCTTTTATTGCCTTATTTTATGATTTTTATAGCGCACCCCATTTGAGCGGCGCTGCGCTACACTTAAACATCGGAAATTGGCGAAAAAATTTATTTTTATTTTAATTTTTGCATCAGGGAAACTTTCCAGTGGCTGTATATTTGGCCATTGGCATGCTTCCACAACCATATGCAACCTTTATTTGGAGCTGACAAGGCTCCATTGTGCTATTTGCAGAACAGTACTCAGTTGTCAACTGAGTACATTTCTGCAGCTAACACGTCTTCTACTCGGACTGGTTTCTGCTTCCTGGATCGCAAATTTACCTCATTTGCATGTCTTTCAGCTGCAAATGAGGTAATTTGCATATCACAGCCCTCTCCGTGTAGGAGATGTGTTAGGAGCTATCTTACACACCCCTACAGGCTGTTCATGGATCGCTCATCGGACATGATGACTGCATGGGGTCTTACTCTACTCATAGACTCCGTGCAAGCCATCGTGAATCCGGCCCATATAGATATATGTATGTGTGTGTGTGTGTGTGTGTGTGTGTGTGTGTGTGTGTGTGTGTGTGTGTGTGTGTGTGTGTGTGTGTGTGTGTGTGCGTGTATGTATACAATAAAAATTAGACAGCTTCTTAAACTTTATAGCAAATAAAAAAATCAAGGTTAACAGTAAAAAGTTGTCAAAGGAATTAAAAATTAACATCATGAATATGAAGGCCTCCCATGAGCTTAGATTAGCATCAGTAGCAAAAGACAGTTACCAGTCCATCTTTAGTTACATTAGAGAACTAAGCTATATCATGCAATATCACCCAACGCTTATCCAAAAATGTCATTAACTTACTTGGATCCAGTAGAAATGGAAACATACTAGCAAACAAAGTAGCGAAATTTCAATCCTGAAACATTTATATAAAGACCATGTATCCCATAGAATCTCACCCCCAATTCTAACTAACAAACACTTTTCCTAACAAGCTTTCCAAAATTAAAACTACATCATCCATGGGGCCTGTTAATATATCCAATTGCTGATAAAAGGTAGAAAACATGCCCAAGTAGACCCACTTCTGCTGCTATTCAACCTGAGCTTAGCAACAGTTTTTGTACCTGAAGTTGTTGTGATGTTACTTCACAAAGGTAGTCCCATTACCGCCCCTGGAAACCAAATTCAATAGTATCATTTGCAAAGCCATGGCATGTAGGATAATTGACCTAATTAAATAATGATATCAAAAATCTTATAAAGCTTAATCCCCAGTAGTTTAGCTATTTTTAAGGAGAAATCCTACCTAATGAAGCTGGTCAACTTCTTTGAGAAGGTAACATACTGCATACCTCAACTTGGCTAAGACTTTTAAAACCATACCACATGCTTGCATAATAAACAAGGATAATTAGCTCCAAACTGACCCCTGCATAGATACATATATATCACATTGGTTGAATGATGAAAGCCATGTATTGAGTGTACCAGGTGCATCCTCAGTAAATATGAAGGTGACCAATGGTATTTCTCAGGGTTCCATGCTGGAACCCATGCTCTTTGCCACCTGCTTCACAAATATTCAAATTACAAGTCAAGATCTTTGGATAACCATGTTTGTGGTCAGCTGCAAGCTTGATACCGTCCTTGAGTCCTCTTCCTTCACACAAAAGCTCCTACTGGAAATTTTACATGTCAAAAGCTGTTGCTCAAAACTAGATTAAAAATAAATGTTAACAAGTACACTATCATTGGATTTGATAAACAAATGTTTATCCATTTTATTGTGCAGACAACACCCCTCTTCAAAATGAAACTGTATTGTGGGTTCTTGGAACATAGATGATGCCCTTGCCTTTGACCTTTGTGTTGCAACAGTGCTTAGGAAATATTTTACCTTTCACAGTTGAATGCAAAAAGTATTTAATCTATTTCCAAGGAAGTACTTACCCCTATATATTCCACATTGATCATACCTATTACTGAATGTAGAACTTCTTTTGAGATTTATCTGACTAGGCATATCATACAAAAGGAAGATCATAGACTTTTCTAACAAAGAAGATCACATGCTTAAATGACAAGTGCTACCAGGAGAGGCTGGAAGCGCTAACCCTTTATTCAGTGTTCAAGAGACTCCTTAGGGACAATCTGTGCTTTACCTTTTGGGACATTAGGTATCCCATAGTCCAATACATCTTCTGTCTCCTGAAATTAAACAGTCCCACTAATACTAGAACCTTGGATATAAATATTCTTCAACAAATAAACAAAATACAGTGAAGAGACAGTTTCATCACACAATGCTTACCCCTTCTCTGGAATAACCTTCCACTCCGAATTAAGCAATGCAACATACTATATCCATTTAAAAAGGAGTTAGTTAACTGGATTAGTATCCACAAATTTAACTTTGATACAAGTGGCCTGTAATTCCTTGAAAAAAAGAGATAAAATCTAAGGTGGGTACTGGCAAGGTATAAATGGCCACATGACATAGTTACCTTAGTTTTTTCTGTGGTGCTCTGATTCTTTTAAGCTGCATTGGAAGTGCAGGTAATATAGTTGTGTTTTACCTTGAGAAAAGCAGTGGTAGTGGAGCCGAGCAACAGTATAGCTTAGCAATCTGTAAAAAGTTTAGGGAGAACTTTTGTGACAATGATTTAGCTATGGTTGATGCTTGGAAGCATACCTAATAGTACTGGTAACTGCAGAGGTGCTCTTTCTAGGTGCCATGGAGATATTCTGACTAAGTTTAAACTATGTAATCTCAGGATTCTGTTTGACCAGCTCCCTAGTAGGGGTAGTAACTGTCTGAGTGAGAAGAATGGTAATCATTTCTATACAAGAATAAGAAGGGAGTTGCTCTGATATCGGATTATTGGGATAATCAGATCAATCAGTATTAGACTGACCATGCCTTTATAAACCTAAAGGGTTTCCTCATAATGCTTGAAATTGCATTGAGCTTGGAGCTTTGTTGAGACAACCTTGATACTAAAGTGCACAAGCTGGAAAGAAAAATAAGTTCAATGCCTTAAGCATAGAATAAGTGTTTTCTGGCCTAAATATAGCGTGGAGCATGACATGGTGTCAATTTGGGGTCTTCTAGTTGCAACATGAAAGAAAATGCCTCTCATGCCATAAGGGAGTCAGCAAATATTTAGCCTAGTGTGAAACTGTGTAATAGGGCTAACAGGAGCCATACCACATATTTTTCTGACATTTTGGCATGGTATTGACTCAAGTGAGTTGGTGACTTGCGGAAAGGAAGGTAAAGAGAAAGATTAAAATAAAAATGAACAGATATAGTCCAACAGACTTATTTGACTTCATACAACAGTCAACATAGCAAATATGGAAGATAACGGTTGCACGTTGCAGTATAGCAGCAAAGTTAGGCAAGGAAAACAATGAGAGTCAGGCAAACTCATAGCCAGCCTTAGGCATAGGCCAACTAGGCGGCTGCTTAGGGTGCTGCTCTAGCAGGGGCACTTTTCCGGTATTTATTTGGTGTAGGTAAACCAGGATGGGGGCACTGGGTGGTGTGTGTGTGTGTGGGGGGTCATCGTAGAACCCTTTTGCCTAGGGCAACAGTTGACCCAAGGCCGCTAAACTCCGTACTTTATTCTACAGGCTGAGATGTTGAAACTATTTTTTGTTCTTTTATATTTGCCGAGGGGCAATATTTAGCATTTGAGACAATAATATCAAAGCTAGATGAATATTTTCTAAAAAAAATGTAAGACATGAAAAGCATGCTTTATTAATTTTTATTCAGAAATCATGTGGGGTTGTTGAAGCATTTGTGAGATATTTGTTTGAACTGGTAGCATCCTGTTTATTCAGTGGCACTCAAATAAAAAAAAAATAAGATGCTTGATTGTTAAAAGCAATGCAGACTAGGAAGATTTACAAAAATTACATGTGGAGATGATTTTAAATATTAGAGAATGCTATATAAATTATTTGTCCTTTTGAGAAAATTAAAAGAAAAAACAAAGTGCAGATATGAGACTGGTAAGAAATATGAGTAAAATTAAAGAAATCAAAACAATAAACAGGGTAAAAGGTATGGGGGAGGCTAGTGTAAATGTACAAGTGAAAACTGATGAATGCATGCAAATAAAGTATATTTATCATTAAGCATAATGCACAATGTTTGTTACATTGTGTTGTGCCTAGAGAGGTTTCATCTTCAAGCTAGTACAAAACACTGCCAAAAATGTAATAAAAATGTGTAATTTTGCTGTTTTGTGCAATACAAGCAACATATTACATACAGAAATGCTAACAGAGCCTAAGGTAGATAGGCAGTATTACTGAAGGAAGGAAACGGAATGTGCAAGAACTAACAGGATCAGTTTGCAACAGACAGACCTAGCATGCTAAAATCCTTCAGGTCATGAAGAGTTAGGTTCGGCTGAACAATTACACAACAATGCAACACTAAAGTGGTCAGAGAGTTATCAACTTTCTTTGTGGACTTTGTGAGTAATCAGTGTAATCCAAATCTAGAGTGACATGACAAACTTCCAATTCATGGCACTCCATGAGACAGACATTGGAGCAGACAGAACTGCAAAGTCACATGATGCATGTAGAGTCATTAGAAAATATCCCTAGCTGGTCAAAACAGAAAAAGAAATATGCAACATAAGCAGGAAGATGAGATATTTGGGAAAGGTCCTAATCATGGCTTAGAGGAGAGGACAAGATATGAGTTATGGATCTATGTGTTATTATGTTCTTATGTGAAAATGTAGAGCAGAGGAACTGGGTCTAATTGTCGGAAAACAGGAAATTAAAGTTGATGTGCTTGGTGATGTTAGACTCATCAAATACAAAAAAAAATACATTAATTTGAAATTGTGTACTGATCCTTTCCCCCTAATTATACCACAAAGTATATCATTCATCAACCTCTCTAAGGAAGACCCTGAGCTAAATCAAATGCAGTCTATGATGGTAATCAAAAGGGTTATAGAACTTACTGTTATGCTTCAGTGGTGCTAGAAATGAATAAAAATAGTGGAATGAGAGTTTGTGTGTTGATCTGAAATGTTTAAGTAATGCAGTCATGAGGGAAATATTTACTTGCCTACCACTGAAGATAATAGCATCCAAACTAAAGGAGAGGATGTTCTTCATGTTAAATGCGTTGAATGGGTTTTGGCAGATACCCCTGTAAACAAACATTAGAAAGTGGACCACTTTTGCTACTCCAGTGAGAGAATTAAGCTTTCAGTGGTTACATTTTGGAATTACTTTAGCACCTGAAATCTTTCAGCATGAAATGAGTACCCGGGATCAAAGACATGAGGACAATTTGGTAAAGATGACTGCTGTTTTGGTGTTTATGCTTGACAACATGCTGAAGGCTGTGCTTCAGACCATTGAAGAGTCAGGGCTCAAGCTCAATAAAGAAAAGGGCCATTTTTGCATAACAATTGAATTACCAAATCTACATAGTGTCATGAGACTCTGACAAATGCCTGCCACCATAAACTATATGGGTGAATTTTTGCTCAGACTGTCAAGGGTGCTTCTTCCTTTAACAGAACTGCAGAAGAAAGTTGTAGCACAGATGGTGTGACTTCAAAGAAGATTCTTTAAAAGTATTTAATTCTGTGTTAATGCCCCTCCACTGCTTCCATGGTATAATGTCAGTAAACCAACTGCGCTCAGTACAGATGCTAGCAGTTATGGGGTATGAACAGCTTTATGGCAGAAGATTGATGGGAAACTGAAATTCATTGTTTTCTGTTCCAGAACAGGTATTCCTAAATGAATACTGTCATGGGTAAGTGGGTGTTCTTTTACATTGAGTTGTGCCTAGAGAGGGTAACTAAGCCACAAGATGCTGGAACACAGGTTGATGAGCCAAGACATGTAAATAAAACTTTAATAACCAAGATAAGAATAGTTTAGCACCACAAAGGTGTTATCACAAAGGTGTTTAGTCATTTTGGTGTGCATTGCCACTTTCCTTGGTTTTATGCCTAGAGAGGTTTCAGCTTCAAACTGATGATAAACCACAGACAATTGGATCATAGGACTTACAAAGCAAGTAAGTCATGAGACCGTTTGAGCCTTGCCAGTAACCCTCATGATGTACATGACACTTCCAGGTGGGCAAGCACAACAAGCCAGGTATAAATTTGTGGATGCCAATCTTTCTTTCAAGGTTAGTTTTGAAGGATATAATGGTGTCATTCCATTTAATGCAGAAGGACAGTTTCAAAGATGAGGTAAACATTGAGTAAAAAAAATCTGTTGCTTAAGCATGTTTGGTTTATATGTTGGTGGAGATTCAGATCCTTAGATCTGGTGTTAATGGAGCTGTTTGTCTAGTGATGGTGTAGTTAAGGAGTTTGGTCCCTAATGGAACAGAATGCAAGTCATCGAACCACATAAGAATTTATGATATCAAGTAAAGCAATGAAACTTCAAATTTGTCTTGGTAAGTCATGGTTTTAGACTAGTACTCTTTTTGGATAGAAAACTCAGTGACCTTTCTACAGAATATTTAGATGTTGGTTTTGCTAAATAGAAAAAAAGCACTATTAATTCTACATGGCAATCAAAATAGAGGGAGAAATGTCAAAAACCCTGATTACTGTATCAGTCTGGAGAGGTATAAACATTTTGGTATAAATTCGAGATGAGTTTTTAGTTAAATGCAATAGTAATGCACTTTTTCTGTATATGTCTTTAACCCCTTTTCATTATACCATTGGTTATTGAAGATTAGTTCCTGCTGTAATAGCACTGTATCAAGGGATGACCAGACAATAGCACACAGATTGCAGTCATCAGTAAAATTTTGAATAGATTTGAATTTACTGTTTGGAAGTTGGAGAAGTATATGCCAAGTAGTATGGATCCCAACACTGATTACTGAGGTTCATGGATAGATTCTTGCTTTCTAAGGTGGCACCTGCTGATTTAACTATGCTACATTAATCTTTTAACCCATTTGATGTCAGCCTTAAAATGTATTGATCTATATTTAGGTCTCTTAGTTTACTTATAATACCAGAAAAGGGAATGATTTCAACACGTTTGCCAGATCCAGATAGGCTGCATGGACAGAGTAACCACTACTGTCAGCCTTGGTCAGCTTCTCAAATAACTTTATTATGTAGAGTAGACAGAATCTTCCCTTTGACAAAACTAAATTGCTGAGGATCACGGTGTAGGATATCCTTGAAATAACAGTTTACGAAGTCAGGCATAATACATTCCATAGCCTTATAGATTAAACTATTTAGATGGACATGCTTAAATTAAACAATTTCAGGACAGGTTCAATGAGGGCATTTTTTACACTATTTATTGGGCATATTTATTGAATACCACTAAGCAATAAGAGACTATGCAAGGTAGTATACAATTTTGTAACAAAAAGGAGAACATGTAGCACAACATGAAAAGTAGTGAAATAGTGACATTGAAAGTCCACATTGTAATCTTGCCTCAAATGACAAAGAGTCTATCTATAAGTATATGGGACAGGGAATATGTATGTATACATCAGAGAAAGAAACAACAATAATAGTAATAATAATAATAATAATAATAATAATAATAATAATAATAATAATGTCAACTTCACAAATCAATGTCAACACCACAAATCTATTAATTACCTTTATTTTTAAAATTAATATTTTTTTGTTTGTTCTCTGCACTGTAACTCTTTATGTGCTGCATACCATTGTAAAAACATGTCTCTTGTAATTTGTGTGTATACTGATCATGTCTAAATAACTAAATGTGTCTGTAATTTTTCTTTGTGGAGCTTTTCTCCCCGGGCCTCTGCTGAAAAATTGCCTTTTCGGCTCAGTCAGACACCCCTGGTTAACAAATGTAAAATAAATAAAATAAATAAACTTGGCCAAACATATAAGAAAATATTCCTAAAAAGATTTAGGCTACTGTAATTAGGACTACAATGTAATGAGTTGCACAATACATTTCTGTGGCAATGAATGGTAGCTGTAGAAACTGAGAAGAAGTGCTACCAGTCCTGGAAATAACTGCAGAAAATCACTGAAATAAGGTATATGAGCCACTGTCACTCAATAGCCATTATATATATAGATTGAGAGGTACTATCCTTACAACAAGAAATGTAAATAAAGTAATGAGGTAATTGGGTTTCTGACTGTTGAAGTGGCAGCTATGTGTGTGCTTTAACTCAAAACATTTCCAAAGACGGGCAATACAAGAGAAGACGAAAGTAATCTGTGCCTCATTGTTTGCAGAGAGCAGCATTTTTTTAGTTTGATTTGGAATAACTTTATCTTTACTTCCTATGTTGGAATGCCCAGTCGTGGGAGTCTGCCTAAAAGGTAACATGTAGGTGGCGAGTGCTCTGGTCTGTAAACAGAATCCATGGAAGAGGAGGGGAGATGCAGGCTGCCCATTGTGAAGCAAAGTGATAGGTATACTATCTCATTCCATGTGGACACAGACTGGTTCCCCCCTTGAATGACATTTAATACTTAGCCAAATACAGAAGCCAATTATTTTTCCTTTGTATTTAGGCATCATTATTAGTGAAGGTAGAATTCCAATCAGGACCAGAGCCTGACCTGCATTTGACTACCATAAGGTTATATCAATATCTCCCAGTGTAAGGGACTTATGAGCCTTGTAACATCATGGATCCTGGCACCCTAGAGACAAATGTCACCTTCTCCTTGTCAAGCACTGTAAGACAAACTTTGTGATAACCAAGATAGTAGTAACAACATAATAACTATGTCAGCAGCAATGAAAATAGTCAATTATTAAAATGCCTACAAGCAGTTTAGGTAACATGGCTCAAGTAAGCACACCAACAAGCAGCAGAAATAAAACAATCTCACAGGCCAGTTGAAAAGGGGAATTAATTAACATCTGGCTAGGCAGGAATGAACGAGTTAAGAAAAATCATCCATTGGCTACTCATAAACTTATATAACTTTGACAAAGTCCTTCCACGATGTCAGCAGCTGTTGATGAAGATGAAACAATTCAATGTAAAAGCAATTACATTCTGGAGAAACAACACATATTGGCAGATAACCTGTCCATAAATCTAGTGCCTGAGATATTACAGTCAAATACTGAAGAAGACGTGAGTGCAAATGTGCAAGCCATAATTACAACAAAGAGGTGAATTTCAACAGGACTGACATCACCAGAGAAGCAATTAAGCATGATACAGATTTGATGAATACATTCAGTTATGTTCTTAATGGGTGGCCACATATAGAAGCAGACAGATTATTCAATTTATAAATACTCTGCTGTATGAACTTATTTGTCAGAGTATTAAGATCTCTTGTTGTACCAGGATTGGCTTGCGGTGTCAACTTTGCAAGGAGCAGACGTTCTGAAACATATCCATGACAGGCATTGAGGGATGACCAACTGCACAGGCAGAAATCAGAAATGTCTGTGTGGTGGCTAAATACCAGATATAAACAAAATCATGCCTACAAACAGCTCTGCAGCAAACACAAACCTAACCAAAGGAGAAAATCTCTGACTGTGACTGTTGTCAAGATGGTCATGGCAAAGAATGGCAATCGACTTGTGTGAACATTATAGTAGAAGTTACTTAGCTGTAGTGGGCTATTGCGCAATTGGTCTGTCAATTAGTATAGAGGATTAAGACTATGAGCTCTTATGGTCTACTTCCTGTAGCCCCGTATTTGATTCCCGCAGCTTCCATGTTCTGTGCTGTGTGGCTCGTACCATGTCACTTAGCCCAACAGTTCTCTAGGACAACTGGGAAAATTAGGCTTAGTTCTTTTAAGGTGTCTCACTCCTTTAGTGATATATAGACAAGATTTGTCACCCTCAATGCTTGTAGTCATTGTAAAGCAGAGAATGTGAATTATTTTCATGTCTTATGGCAGTGTTCCTTCACCAAACAGCTTTGGTTGAAGATAACTGAGGGAATTATATGGGCTTTGAGAATATCATTACAGGATAAAACTGAAACTTAAATTTTGGCTGTTTGGGGTGGTGCAATCCCTATATGGCATAGAAATTTAGAGAGAGTATGTGGAGCCATACAGTTGTGTGTGCACTGCTAATATGTGTGTTTACTAATTGGAAAGACTACTCACAAATAGAGACCAAGGAAATTCATACAGCAAGTTAGACTCATGAAATGGGCAAACCCTGGTTATGACCTTGGCAAATTGAATGAATATTGGTGTATATTTGCACATATGCTGGATTGAAATGACTACTATTGGAGCTCATAGGAACATAGGAGGTTACTAGGCTAATGGCTCTGAGGCCCTTACAAGCCTAGTCAAGAGTTTATCCGCAAAAAGAAACCTCAGTCAGCACCTGTTGCCCCTATCAATGAGGGGTACAGGTGGAACCCCTGGGACAAAATTGCAGTTTCCAATCTGCTCATCAATATTGCACTTGAAGAGGGTCAGCGAGTTGCTCTGTTTGACATGTATGGGAAATTATTCTAGAGACACGGCAGCCTCTGGGCGACAAACCTGTCTCTTCAGCAGATTTTGTTGATGGTGCATATTAGATTCAGGCCTTTTAAGTAGGTAGTGCGTGAGGAGTTAGACTTATGGATATGGAGCATCTCTAGTAGGGCAGGGTCCAAGATCGCCTTGTAGGAGAGACACAGATCACCCCTGAGCAATCTGCATGATACCAAGTAGAGTGATCGTGATTTGAGCCTGTCTGCATAGGGCAGGTGTTGGAGGCCATGGATTCTCTTTGTGAGGTATTTCAGTGGCCTTTCCAGTTGATGTAGATGTTTGGAGAGGCACATCCCAAACTGGGCATTATACTCAATTATTGGTCTAATGAGGGAGGAGTGTAGAGAGATAATAACCTTTTTTTTTCTGGATGCAATCCCTTTACTTATAAGATGAACCAAGTAAAAGACTTTTCTGACCACTGCCACTACATGATGTTCGAATGTGAGGTTGTTATCAACCTGAGTGCCCAGGTCACTTACCACAGGTTGTGTGATTAGGATGTTGCTGTTGATGTGGTAATCGGTAGAGGTTGTGTTTTTGCCGAATGGTATGATGATATATTTTTTCTGCATTTAGCTTGAGGCCATAACTTTGGCACCAGTCATTAGTTGCTGTGAGACCCTCTTGCAGTATGTTGACATCATTTAGGGAGTCAATGACAGCACCCAACTTACAGTCATCTAGAAACTTGGTCAGCCCCAGGCCTTTTGTCTTTGCCTGGATCTTTGCGAAATATTTGCCAAACAGTAGGAGCAACAGGACAGATCGCTGGGGAATTCCACTAGTGACAGGTCTACTATCGGAGGTGGAGGTGCCTATTTTGACTTTGAGGATACTGTTGGTGCGACAGTTGGCCATCCACCTGACAAGATAGGGATTTATGCCAAGTTGTGTTAGCTTTTCAATGATGCCCAAGTGGGGGATTGTATCAAAAGCCTTGGCCAAGTCAAGCTAAGCTGTATGCACTGAAATACAGACTTGTTAAGCTAATGGGGCATTAGTTTCCAAGGTCAGTAGTGGCACCACCTTGGTGTAAGGGGATGACAATGACAGTTCTCCATTCTGCTGGAATGAAACCTGTACTTAGGCTGTGGTTGAAAAGGGTGCTCAATGGCGAAGCCAGTTCTTGCTGGAGATGGTGCAGAATACATCCTGGGATACTATAAGGTCCCATGGAAGCTGTGTTTTTTGCCTTGGATAGGACCTGCAACACTTGATCTACGAAGATGTGAGGTACAGGACAAGTATCAGGGATGTCAAAAGGGCCTTTGGGGGGGCAGGGGGATGAAGTTTGTGCTGAACCTATCTGCAAGCAGGTTGGGTAAGTCCACAGGATCAGCATAAGTGATACTGTTAAGTACTAATTAGGAACAAACTTGGGCTTTGCCACAAAAGTTCTGACAAAACTGAAGAAGACTTTATGGTTTCCCTTTGTTTTGGAGGCTAGTTTCGATTTATAATTGGCCTTGGAGGTTTTCACTTGTGATCTAATTTGCTTGTTGAGGTGAAGGAGGGAGAATTTCCAATTTGGAATTTGTTCCTTTTCACCCTTGGATAACAGTTTCTTCCTTTTGTTTAAAGCCTGTTGATAGAGGATGTTCACCAAACAGGTTTGTGTTTCCTTGAGGAGCAGGTTTTAGTTCTACTGGGTATGGCTGATTCAATGCAGTTATACAGGTGCTTGTATACTGCATTGATGTACTGTTCAGCATAGTTGTCTGCATCCTCTGAGGGGGGTGATGGTGTGAAGCTACAGATACCCTCCCTTAGGAGGATGTAGTCAGATTTTGAGAAGTTTTTTAGCTTGATTATGGCTGGGGGGGGGGGGGTTGGGTGGGATAGAAACTTCGAATGAGACAGTCTGATGATCTGATCTCACCATGGTAGAACTTACTATGGGAGTGGTGCAGTGGTCGCCCATGTTGGTGAGAACCAAGTCCAGAATATTATCTCCCCTCGTGGGGGATGAGAGGAGCTGCTCTAGTATGTTAGAATTGATGAAGTCAAGGGATCATTGAGAGAGTGCATTAGTGTAAGAATAGTTGACTCAGTCTATGGTGAGGTAGTTGAAGTCACTAACTCTATAGGTAACTATAACTTGGATGGGTTTCTTGCCAACTGTCAGTTGCACCTGGAGTAGTTCCAGTGCATCATGCTGGCTGACTAGTCTGGAGGTGTGCCTGCCCTTAATGAAGATAGAGACTCCACCATGCTTAGTCTTCCTGACCTCATTTTGGGGTCAGAGTGTGTGGAATGAGGTATAGTCTGGTAAGGCTGGGGTGCTTTCCCCAGCCCTGAACCAAGTTTCTGTGACCACACAGACATCAGCATCTTCCATTGCAAGGAAAGCCTCCAGTGAGTCCATTTTCAGGTTATGGCTCCTACCATTAAGCAGCATGACTTTCAATCTGCTTTTTGACAGATCTTTTTTGTTGGAAGGCATATCTTTTGGACACTGCCTAAAAAATGCACAATGAGGGAGGCAAGAGCCTTGGCCAGGATCCGGAAACCCAGTGGGGACAGGTAAAGGCCATCTCTGGCAAAGCATTGAAGCCTGTCGACCATGTCATCCCAGGTAGACTGATACTGGATCCCCTTGGAATGACACCAGCTACTAAGCCAATTGTTGAAGTCAATTATTTTTTGTTGGTATTGTGGTATCATTCTTGGTGAAGGTAGGATGCTGCTTAAGGCTAGGGTCATACCTGTCTGGAAAACATACTCTGAGAGTCCAATCATGTCTCTCTTCATATAGTCCACAGAGGTATGTCTCAAGTCATTCACACCAACATGGACAATGACAAAGTCATATTTGCACTTGTTGTGGAGAGACTTACGTGCATGATGTGGTGGATTCTGGCACCTGACAGACAACTGACCATGACCTTCTCCTTGTCGAGCCTGGTGAGGGGGGCATCGATGTGTCCCACAGTTGATTCACCAATGACTAGTATGTTTGGTTTATTGTTAGGTCTTGTGGACTGCAATGGTTTATTGTTTTGCCTTATGGGCTATGTTTGTGAGACATTGATCTGTTGTCTGCTGTGTGTGATGTGTTTGGTGTTGTGTGTGGAATGTTTGTTAGTGTGTTTTGGAGGTCTCTGTTGTTTAGGTATGTTTTTATTGAGGAACTTTGCATAGGTGTGTGTGTGTGTGTGTGTGTGTGTGTGTGTGTGTGTGTGTGTGTGTGTGTGTGTGTGTGTGTCTGTGTTGTGCTTGGCTATGTGATGTGAGTGGTCTGGTGTTTGTGCTGGTAATCTCCTCTTTTTCAGGAGTACTGACTGTGGCACGAGAGAGCATGGACTCCAGGTTACTGATGTACATGCATTTCTCGCAGGTGGAAGAATTATGTGCTAGGAGAAGAGGGTTGTCAGTAAATATGAGGCAGTTGCTACACTGTCTCAGTATGCCCATGTTGACCAGGCTGGCAGGAGAAACTGATGGGAATTGTCAAGGCATAGTGTTCTGAATGTTTGGGCGGACTTATGGAGAGAGGGTTTTGATAAGGGTTTGTACACAAGAGTGTAGACCACAAGAACCTTCTTACATGTAAAGTAACTGGCCTGAAGCACAAGGCTAAAACCAAAGTTAAGATGCTTAGAATAACAGATACATTTAATCAGGCTACTAACAAGCAGTAATAAATGCAGCAGAATAAAAGCACTTAAGAGCACACAGCAAAAATAATGTAATAAAGTATGAAGAAGGCAATTACAGTAAAAGCAGCTGAATAAAGTGTAATTTTTTAAAGTGGAGAGGAAACAGAAGATAGTTCAAAATTAGAGAACTAAGGGGGTTGGCCTTCCTAAATGCTCTCAGTCTACTCAGTACACTGAGCTGATGAGACTGGACAGGGAGGAGTTAAAAAGTCAAAGAAGCAAGAGAGTAGTCCTACCCAAATTATCTCACTGCACTAGGTTGAGGGATCAAATGAGATTGGAGTGGGAGGAGTGACAAAAATCAGATTTACAGCAGGGGTGGGCAATTCCAAAGCCAGCAAGTTTAAGACTACAACAACAATTGGGAGAGAGGCTGGGAAAAAGAAACAGTGCAGACAACAAAGGAGAGAAAGAATAAAGCAAATATATAAATACAGTATAGTGCCAATCAAGTTGCAAAAAAGTGTACTTATTTTTTTAATTTCTCCAAATCATTTGGGTTTCTAATACCGTGATGTGACTGGACTCCATTCCTAAGTCAAAGTATGATTAAAGTTCATGAAATTAGTATTGTTTCACTTATTACTTATCAGTTTGGTATATCAAATGGTAATAGAATCCAACACAGCCAGGAATTTTAGCTCTGCTATATAATGAATATATACCGACAATGATGACTGGTATAGGTGCATTGGATATTTTAAAACATAGTATTTAAGTTACTTTTGCAGTTAGTTTATTTTTATCATGCAGATATCACTGAAATTGTTTAATTGAATTGTGTTTATTGTGTATAACGTGTTGTGAAATGTTTTTTTTTTTTTTATAATTAGGCTTGTGTCCTCAATAGTTTCCTGGACAACATACCTACTAAGTAACTATGAATGTATGAAAGTTAAGAAATGTTACTCAAGACACACTGCAATAGTTAACTGCCATTCAATAGCCAGTCAACAAATCATTTCCTAGTTTAAGAAACTGTTCTCCAAATGGGGAATTCTTATCAAATTTGTTATTGACCATGAGTTCAGTTTGTATCTGAGTTTCAGCAATTCAGAAAAGCATATGGGTTCATCTATCCAACTTCAGCTCTGCATTATCCACAAGCAACAAATCTGCTGAGATTCTAGTTAAAAAGCAGACTAGTTCTTAACCAGATGGATCTGCAACTTGATATGTCTTACAAATGTAATGTAACTTAATGTCCACATCGTACAACTGGTGTGGGTCCAAAACACTAATATTGATCCAACAGATTCAAGTTATGATTCCAATGTTTGAAATAAAGTTGTTGCCTAAGATTATTCCATATGAGGCTAAATATCTAAATGACAAAAGGGCCAAATACACATATGAATATTTTTGATAAAATAGATTTAGTTCATCCCTTGCCTAAATTAAATCCAGATCAGATTGCTATATCAAGTTAGATGGTGAAAAGAGATGGAAGACAATAGATATGAATGTTGTTAAATCTACAAATGTGAGATTACCTGCAATCTAAACTGATAATGGAAAAGAATAGTAAACAAAAATTGAAGACACATTTATACTGTTACTTAGATGCCTGACCAGAATAGACAGCTGTCACCCCCAAATAAGTAATTGCTGCAAAAGGTGAATTCCAAGAAATGAGATATTCTGACTCATAATCTTCAGAGAGTAGTGACTTAGTCACAATGTACTTAAAAGGGGTTAATTTCCTGTAAGGCATGTTATCTAAGAGAGACATGCTGATTTATGCTGACCTGTGGCCCATATGTCCATGACCTCTGAGAACTGCTTCAACAAGACAGGAAGTCAATGATATTTGTAGTGTTTCAGCAACAGATAAGTAATAAAATAACTGCTTACAGGAAAATATGCCATTTGACTGTAGAAGCCCACATATTTTCTGTGTTAGTGAAAAATGTATGTTTTTGATACTATGTAGTTTCAAAATAGAAAGTATGAGCATATTAATATTGTAATGTGTATAATGTTCTACCTCAGAAGTGAGTTTCATTCTTCTCTTAAATGAGGTGTGAGGTGATGCCAGGTCACCACAATCATCCTTGTGATCATTACTAAACTTATCAAACCTATATAAACATAAAGGCATTTTCCCACAATGCATGTGACCATGCTGAGCTCATCTTTTTGTTGCTCTGCCAATGATACATATTTGTGTGCTATACTTGCATGTGTAACTGCTACGGCAAATAAATGCAACAAACTAATATATACTAGTTTGGTCTCCTTCTTGTCTTATACCTTAAAAATAGCTTGACACGAAGAAACTAGGTCAGTATAAAAAGGTGATCCATGTACAAAACTTCTTTTTAGTTAGAAAGACACTATTTAGGTTAAACATGAAAGATCATCGTTGTTCTGATGGCATAAAGAGATAAATCCCTGACTACATCCTATCTGACCCAGGTTCAGTTAGCTGCTTGGGCATCCAATGCAGCAACAGGGAAGTTATGGGTGCTCCTGTTCTGTGGGGTAGGGTGCTTCTTGATGCACTTCTTTAGGGTAGGCATGCTCCAAAGAGGGGAATTCCCCTTGGACACAATCAATAAGCTTGGGGGGAGTGAAGTGGATAGGGCATATATAAAAAAAATGGTAGAAACACAGACAAACTGAACCACCAAGTCATAGTTAGGATTCACAGTCCATCCCATTAATACCAGAGTAAGTCCGTGGTGTAGTAGGATAGCTGGTGGACCTGGCATGAATATGTGCGACTGGGGGCTGGGCAAGTACAAATGAGGTCAGAGGACATAAAAAAAAAACAGATAAAATACCTTATTAGCAAAGAATAGCCATTTGGCTTTCATCATCATAATCATCATCATCATCATCAATCCCCTTTTACCCATTTTCTACATGTGGGCAGGATGTTCAGTAAACTATCCCCATTTCTCTCTGTTTAATGTCACTGTCTTACCTTCTTTGACCCTCATGCCCAACTTTCACAGGTCTTCTCTCACACAATCCAGCCACCTCTTTGCTGGATGCCCTTGTATCCTCTTGTCTTCTTCCTGTCTCTGCCAAATCTTCTTCATTAGGTTGCCCTTGTTTTTTTCTACACATATGCCTGAACCCTTAATCTGTTCTCTTTGACCCTTTCTGCAATTGGAGCAACTTTGGCTTCTGCTCTTATGTCCTAATTTCTTTGTTTGTCCTAAAGTGTACATTCAACCACCCATCTCAGGCACTTCATGTCCATCACCTCTAGCTTCCTCCACTGCTCTGCCTTTACTGCCCAGGTTTCTGTGTTCTACAGTAGTACTGGTTGCACCACTGTTTTGTACACCTTACATTCCAGCTTTTTTGGCATTCTTCTGTCATATGCTATATTTGATAATCTGCACCAGTTTGGCTGCTGCAGCTCTGATTCTAGCTTTGACCTCCTTATTCAGACTTCCCTTACCCTCAACAATCTCTCCCAGATACTTGAAGCTGTTAACCTGTTGTACTATTTTCCTTTCTGTCTCAGTTCTCAGCTTCTTCAGATTTCCCTCATTTGCTGTCATCACAACTGCCTTATCTATCCTCAGTTTTATCTCATGAGCTTTCAGTTTTGCATTCCCTTCCCCCTATGCTTTGTTGTAATTCTTGCTGTGTCTGCCTGTAATGTGACATCATATGTATACATCAAAATTGTTTATCTCTTCCACCTATCTGCTTGCTAATGTAGTCTATCACCAGTATGAAAAGCAGTGGGCTCAGATCTGAACCCTGATGCACTGGGAACCTCATCTGTGAAACAGAACACTAGTCATACTTGAATCATCGGGTCCTTGCATACAGCTTGACTAATTCCAGAAATGTTTCTTGCTCTACAAACCACTGTAGGACTGTTCAAATTAGACTTCTTGTGACTGTGTAACATGTTTTCTCCAAGTCTAGGAATGTTTATGTGGCCTCTTTCCTCATCTCTAGCTTCTTCTCAAATACTTGTCTCACTCCACAATCAGCTCAGTTTTGCTGCATCCTGATCTGAATCTAAACGGAATGAAAATAACACAACAAAATAAATCAACAACAAAAAAAAAAAAGGCCAGCAAACTGCAAAGTGTGAAGTTTTAATAGCATTCTGGTACCTCGGCTACAAAGCCTTCAAGGAATGATTCACAACACTAGACATACCTTATTTATAACATATTGCTTAATTGACTATCTAGTCAAAAACATTTTGCCCTTAAAAGGCCATCATCAAAATATAGAAAAGTACAAAACAGCAAAATTGCACAATATAATTAATTTCCAAATTTCAACCTACTAGCATTAAAGTCTTGTAGTTTAAAATTAGTCTACTCTCTAACTGCAAAAGTTGTTGACAAAAATTACCCATTTATACATATAAGGCTTGGCCAGCACACTGAAAAATAAACTGCCATCCTTACCATCATGCATCTTAATAAAATGGTCAGCAATAGGGCTGTCTACATGTCTATTATGGATATCCCTAAGTGTTCTAAAACACGGACCTTAATCATACTTTTAGTCTGTCTGATATACCATTTGCAAACAACCACAACCCAAAATATAAACAACCCCACAGGATCTGCAGTAAAATTTGTCATTAATAACAAACTTTCTCCCATTAATAATTATTTATTTTTATTTATTTTATTTTTATTTAACATTTGTTGACCGGGAATGTCCGACTAGGTTCCACAGAGCCTGTTTTCAGCGGAGGCCCAGGGAGAAACGCTCCAGATGCATGTCTTTGGAAAATAAAAGAGCCAGAGATATTATTTACCCTAGAGCAGACCTTACATCTGCCACATTTAAACATCCCCACCTGAGTATTCAAAGACCTCTTCCTTTTCCATCTGAGTAGTTCTTTTAAGTTGCAAATCTGCCATAGGAAAACGTAATCTTTTTGGGGAACAAATGCCCTACTACAGTATCAAAACATACAATGGGCCATGAATTATCAACCACTTTCTTTAAAATAGGAGCAAAGGGGGAATATTTGGTAACAAAAAATAAACACTCCCCTTTTGTTGTTTCATCATCTAAAGCAGCCCCACAATAATTAACTTCATGCAAGGAAACATGACCAACATGTTCCTCCAAAACTTTTTTCTTTGCCCTCTCGATGGTAGATAAAGCATAACCCCTATCTAATAACCTTTCTTTCACAGACAAAAATTCCTTGTCATGGAAAAACATGCTCAGACATATGATCAAAAATCCTCTTAAACTCACCAAAAGGAAGAGACCTTAATAAATCGGGAGGGTGTGCACTACTGGCATGCAAAAAATTGTTGACTGCTGTAGTTTTTCTAAATGGTCTATATTGGACCTTCCCTACTTCATTCACATAAAGTTCAATATCCAAAAATTGAATGATGTATTTATTAGTGACACCAGCAAATTTCAAGCCAAAAGGGTTTGTGTTTAATGACTCAAGAAACTCCCTAATTCCCTGTCATCACCTCAATATATGAAGACCAACTCATCAATGTACCATTGATACAAAATTACTGACTTCACAAAAAAATCCAGTTTATACAAATAAACATTCTCAAAAAAAGCCATACAAATGATGGCATAAGAGGGGCAAAGTGAACCCACATAGCTGTACCTTGTTTCTGTATAAAAAAATAATCTCTAAAATGAAATAGTTATGTGACAGAGAAAATTCAAGCAAATTAACCAAAAATGAAGTGTGAGGCCCTTCACCTAACGTCTTAAAAACTGCATCCAGACCCCAACTAGTTTTTATATTCATATATAATGACTGTATGTCTATCATGGCCTAGCAAACATTCTCTTCCCATTGTAGATTCTTCATTAACTCACAAAACTCATTTGTATCCTTTATATGTGAAGGAATCTTGGGCAAGTATTGCTTTAAATAACTATCCAAAAGAAATCCCTACATGTTCAAGGAAAGAACCACAGCAGAAAACAATGGGCCTCCCAGGAGGTTCAGTTAAATGTTTATGAATTTTTGGCAAAGCATAGAAGCCTGGGTCCTTAGGGAAGGGAATATACAACTTTTTAACAACCTTAGAAGTTAAAAATCCCAAATGCTCCCCCCTCTCCAAAATTTATAAGAGCAATTCATTAAAATGTATCACAGGGTTATGGGTCAATTTAACATACTCATTCTTGTCAGATAACAAATTATAAACCATCTTAAGATATTGTGCTTCTGACATAATGACCCAATTGACACCTTTATCAGCTTGCAAAAACACATATCCACTAACTTCATCCCTTAACGTTTGTAATGCTGACCATTCCTGTTTGCTTAAATTAAACTGCTTATCCATTTTCTAAAACTTAAACAACTCAATTTCATACTTTTTACACAAAGCAGCTTCAAAATTCAACAAAACAGCATGCTTTTTAGGAGACATAAAATTGCTGCGATTAGGTACAGGGTGTACAAATAGGTTCATAGGTTCATAGATTCATACTAGGCTATCTGCCCTAGGGCATTTATAAGCCTAGCCAGAATGTGTTTAGCTTTCGCCACCCATTTTAAATTTATTTTGCTATGCCCTTTTTCGAGGTTAGTATACTGTGCCTCTGTCTAACAGTGACACAGAAGTGATACCCGGGGTAAACCTACGATTTCCCATCCACTCATCAAGATTCCTCTTGAAGAGAGTCAATGAGGGACTCTGCCTAACCTGGACTGGGATTTTATTCCAGAGTGAAGGGAGCCTCTGGGTTATGAATCTGTCCCTCCAGCATGTCCTATTTATTTCAGTGCTAAGGTTCAAGTCTCTCGGCTTAGCTCGATGGGATTTGGATTTTCTGAGGTGCAGCATGTCCATTAATTCCGGGTTGGACATGGCTTTATACGTCAGACACAGATCGCCTCTGAACAGGCAGTATGCCACTGAGTAGAGCTGGAGTTTCTTTAACCGGGCAGCATATGGCATCTGTTTGAGCCCTTTGATCCTCTTGGTGAGGTACTTTTGGGGTCTTTCCAGTTGCTGCAGGTGTCTGGTAAGGTACATCCCAAAAGGGGCATTGTACTCAATTATGGGCCTGATGAGGGATGAGTAAAGAGGCATGATGACCTCCTCTGATCTAGATGTGAATCCCTTCATGATTAGGTGGGCTATATAAAATGTTTTTCTAACCACTTTGGCCACGTGGTTGTCAAATGAGAGATTGCTATCAACTTGGGTCCCCAGGTCCCTAATTACTTCTTCTGTACTTAATGGATTACCACCTATGTGGTAATTTGTGGCACTTTGTTTTTGCCAAAGGGATGACTATACACTTTTGGCATTTAGCTTGAGGCCATGGCTCTGGCACCAGTTGTCTGTTTCTATGAGGCCTTTTGGAGGATGCTTGTGTCGGCTGGAGAGTCGATTATGGCGCCCAGTTTGCAGTCATCTGCGAACTTGGTCAGCCACAGTCCTTCCGTGTTGTCCTGTACCTCCGAGAAATATATACCGAACAAGAGAGGTCCCAGAACTGAGCCTTGTGGGACACCACTTGTAACTGGTTTGGAGTCTGACATGGCTCCAGCAATTCTAACCATGTGGGTTCTGTCCTTGAGCCAGTTTGCAATCCATCTAGTGACATAGGGGTTTATATTTAAGCTGGTGAGCTTATCTATAATGCCCGAGTGGGGTATTGTATCGAAGGCTTTTGCAAGGTCCAGGTAGGCTGTGTGGACCACCATCCCCTCGTCAATCGCCTTGGTGACTGTTTCAAAGAAATCAACCAGGTTTAAGAGGCAGGATCTGCCCTTAACAAAGCCGAACTGGGTAGGATCCAGTGTCTGTAGGTCCCCAATATCTTTATTTATGAGGTCCATGATGATCCTTTCTATAGCTTTGCAGACCAAGCTAGTCAGGCTTATGGGGCGATAGTTTCCAGGATCCGTTGAGGCACCACCTTTATGGAGAGGGACCACTGCTGCTGTACGCCACTCTTTGGGCACATATCCTGTAGTAAGGCTGAGATTGAACAGTAGTTTTATGTTTGGGTTTAGCTCTTCTTGGAGTTCATGTAGGACGCAGCCGGGACACCGTCTGGTCCCATTGATGCTGTGTTTTTGCTTTGGAGAGGGTAGCTCTTACCTGAGCATCTGAGATGTCAGGGGCAGCACTCTGCTGGGATAGATATTTGCCCTTTTGGTGGGGAGAAGTTTGCGCTGAACCTGTCAGCTAGGATGTTGGCAATGTCTGTGGGTTCAGTGTATTTTTGTCATTTTGGACTAATTCTGAGCATATCTGGGAATTACCACCCAGGTTCCTAACATAACTAAAGAAAGCCTTGTGATTATCCTTAGTGTCCTGTGCAATTTTTCTCTCGAAGCTGGCCTTAGACATTTTATGAGTGCCCGTAGTTTTTTGCTAATACTGATCAGTGATGCCTTCCCTTTTTGGGATTTTGCTCTATCATTTAGTAGCTTCCTCCTTCTATTGTATAGTTTGTTTATGGCTGGGGTCCACCAGACAGGACGTTTGCCTTTGGAGGATTGGGTCTTGGTTTTATTTGGGATCGCATGATCCATGCATTCCTGAAGGTGTTCATAGAATGCGTTTATAAAGGATTCTGTGGTCTGGGCTGTATTTTCACAGGCCCGGGGGCTTTGAAGGATTCCACCTCGGTTTTGAGGAGTGTGAAATTTGCTTTAGAAGTTTTCACTGTGGTTTTCTGGACAGGGGGTGTGGTCGGGATGTGAATATCCAGTGAGATTAGTTTATGGTCTGATCTTACCAGTGAGGGATACACTTCTGGTCTGGAGCATAGAGTCCCCATGTTGGTGATGATCAGGTCCAGTATGTTTTCCCCTCTTGTGGGAGTGGCAACAAGTTGTTCCATAGCATTTGAGTTTATAAATTCTAGGAACCTTTGGGCTAGGGTGTTGGAGCTAGAGTAATGCTCCCAGTCTATGTTTGGGTAGTTGAAGTCACCCAATATAATGGTGTTTGGAGAGACCTTCATATTTTCCAGTGTTCTCAGGAAGGCCGAGTGGGGTTCCTTGGTTTGGGAGGGTGGTCTGTAGCAGGCTATAAACTGGAAGGCAGTTTTACCCACTCTTAGTTGCACATGGATAGTCTCTGATGCTTCGAGCTTTGCCACCAACCTGGAGGTGTGGGTATCTTTGATGAATATCGATACTCCCCCTCCTTTTGTGGTTCGGTCCAAGTTTTGGGGCCGAAAAGCATGGTATGAGGTATAACCTGGTAGTGCTGGGGTGCTCTCGGGAGCCCTGAACCAGGTTTCTGTTACTACACAGATATCGATGTTCTCCATGCTAAGGAGAGTTTCGAGTGCATGCATCTTGAGGTTTAGACTTCTGGCATTGAGTAGCATTACTCTTAGTTTCTTATCCCTTGTGATACCTATGGAGGTGGGTTTGTCTTTTGAGCCTTGCCTAAAAAAGGCACTATGGGGGTAGCAAGAGCCTTTGCCAATATCCGAAAACCCAGGGGTGACAGGTGCAAGCCATCCCTAGCGAAGCATCGTGGCTTGTCGAGCATATCATCTCAAGCTGATAGGCATTGGATCCCCTTTGAATGACACCAGTACTTCAGCCAGTTGTTGAAATTGATCATCTTGTCTTCATATTGTGGCATCATTCTTGGTGAGGGTAAGATGCTACTCAAGGTCAGGGTCATACCGGCCTGGGCTACATGCTCAGAGAGCTCCTTTATGTCTCTTTTCATGTAGTCCAGGGAGATACATCTCGGGTCATTCACACCAGCATGGACAATGACTGAGTCATATTTGTACTTGCCTTGGAGTGACTTGAGTGCTTGTGTTATGTGGCGGATCCTAGCGCCCGACAGGCTGCTCACCGTGACCCTCTCTTTGTTCAGCCTGGTGAGCAGGACGTCAGTGTGCCTGACGATAGAGTCACCTATTACAAGTGTATCAGGTGTGTTGTTTAGTCTTAAGGGCTGTGACTGTTCGGCAAACTGGCTTTGTGAGATATGTGTTGCACGTGTTTTGTTTTGGGGTAGCGGTTGCTTGGGTGTCTGCTTTGGAGGTCTTTGCTGCTTAGGCAGATTTTATTTAGAGCCTCCGAGTATGTTTTTGTGTGATTATGTGTTTGGTTTGCTGTCGTGGTAGGTCTATGTGAGACTGGAATTGTAGTGAGTGTGGTTTCCTTCTCCTCCTGACTGGTTATGCCAGTACTGAGATGAGAGAGCTTAGCCTCCAGTTTGGCTATATGGTTGCATCTCTCACATGTGTTGGAATTTGTTGGGAGGAGGAGAGGGTTGTCTGTGTACATGAGGCAGTTGTAACATTGCCTCAAGATTCCCAGATTCACCAGCTGGACCAGAGAGGAGATTGACAACTGACCTTTGGACATGCTAGAATAATATTGGGAATTCCTTAATAATTGAAAACAAGGGCCAGTGGGGAGTGAGGGTGTAGTGCTTTTAATTTTTAGTGCTGACTTATATAATTGATTTAGTGAGCAAGTGCCAGGTAACTTAAGTGCAATGTGTTACAGGTAACTTAAATGCAAAACGACAAACAGTAAGTTTCTTTCAAGTGAAACAAGGAAATAAGTACAGTAAGCAATGCAGATATCACTAGTGATCCACAGAAGCTGAGATGCAGCGTATTAGGTGGAATTAGCATTCCAGGGAAATAACAAGCAAACAAACAACAAGCATATAAACAAAGCTAGATTCAGCAGGCCTGGATCTAGTCTATGCTACAGCAAACAAGGTGTACCAATTTCAGTAAGATACAGTTCAAATATTCAGGCACTATAAACCTTTAACCAGAAATTCCCAGCTCAGAAGGGCAGAGTCCAGCCTCTTCTCCCACAAGAGTGCAAACCACAAACCTTCTTAATGTAAAATAACTGGCCTGAAGCCCAAGTGCTTAAACCAGAACTAAGACACTTTAAGAATAACAGACACTGGGCTCTCAATCAGCAGTTCCCAACTTAGAAGGATGAAAGCTACCTGTCCTGCCACCACAGTGCATGCCACAAATCTTCCTAATGTAAAACAACTGGTCTGAAGCCCAAGTGCTTAATCCAAAAGACTTAGAATGATAGCTACACTTTAATCAAGTTACTACCAAGCAGTAATAAATACAATTGAATACTTTAGAAAATGCCTGGATTAGTGCTCAAGTTACACAAACAAAGCTAGATCCAGCAGGCCCGAATCCAGTCTATGCCACAGCAAACAAGGCGCAACAACTTCAGTAAGAAGCAGTTCAGATATGCATGCACTATAAGCCTTTAACCAGAAATTCCCAGCTCAGAAGGGCAGAGTCCAGCCTCTCCTCCCACAAGAGTGCAGACCATGAACCCTCTTAATGTAAAATAACTGGCCTGAAAGCCCAAGTGCTTAAACCAGAATTAATACACTTTTAGAATAACAGACACTGAGTCCTCAATCAGCAGTTCCCAACCTAGAGGATGTAAGCTACCTGTTCTGCCACTGCAGTGCAGACCACAGACCCTCTCAGTGCAAAACCACTGGTCCGAAGCCCAAGTGTTTAAACCAAAAGGCTTAGAATGAGTTACACCAAGCAGTAATAAATACAACTGAGTACTTTTAAGATGATGCAAAAGTAAAATAAAGTAGGTAGAAACACAAGTACAGTAAAAGTAGATGAATTTTTTTTTTTCCTTAACAAGTGCTGAGATCAAAGAAACAGATTTGAGTTCTGAAACTAGAAAACTGGCTAGTTATAAGAAAAAAAAACTAAGCTAGAAGGCTTTCCTCCAACACAAAAGGGCTTGGGGGCTCAGAAACTAAGCTAGAAGGCTTCCCTCCAACACAGAAGGGCTTGGGGGCACAGATAACTTCCCATAGCCAGTACAAAACACATTCTTTTCCCCATGATCATCATCATTTTCACATAAAGAGAAAGAAAATTCAGAACAATAATCATAAATAGATAAATTAAAAAGAGAATCATCCAAACCAGATGTGTCCTCTAGTCCAGGCAATTGTTACTGTCCCTTTTGCAAGCCAATAAATGCCCGTAAATATAATTTACGACAACAATGTTTTAATTCAAATATTACATCAGCATAAGAGGGAAATTTGTTTGGGACAAACTTACTCTCACCAGGTCAGGAGTTAAACTAAAGTAACTCAAATTGGCAATAAATAAGTCAGTGTTGGTGGAAATAGAGGTAGAAACTAAACAATAGTCACAACGTTCACTCACTGTAGCAGATGGGTCAGAAACATTCTGAAAATCAATTCCGCCAATTTCACCCTTTATTATGAGTAATACACCTTTTTTGTTGGAACTTAAGACTGCTGTGGCTGTTGTTGTTCTTTGTCCTTACGCCTTACTGTCTGCTCAGATGGCTCTTCATCATCAAAGGACATACTTTTTTTACTTGCCACAGTCTCAGTTGAAGAAATGGAAGAGTCATGTGAAAAGCATGCCCTACCATTCTTTCCCTTAGTCAGGGAATGACCACTCCTACTTTTACACTGCAGGAAAAAAATTAAACCATTCTTATACTCATTAATATCCTGGTTTAACTTTTTCTTTTTACATTCAACCACCTCATTCTCCACTGTGCTCAAATCACTTTTGACCTTCTTCTTTCCTGGCAGAAAAAATGTTAGGAGAAATATCAGTGAGCAATAGCTCTTGAAGAAAGGCAATCTGCTGTTGCAGTTTCAAGTGTGCATGAACATTTCGCTTAATTAGCACTTTAAGCCAATCAAGCTTACACTGCAGTGCAATACTCTTCCACTCTTCAAACAAATCCATTTCTTTTTCTGCAGACTCAAATGCTGGTAACTTATCCACTCTTAAACCCCTAGGGTAATAGACAAGCTCACATACTGTTCCAAAAGGCAAGTATCATAGAAAAGAGTTGCTTCTTTTATCATCAGTTTTCTCAGTTCCTGAAAACTTTTGTCATCCGTAACAGGACAAATAGATGACCATGGATCAAAGTTGGCCAACTTCTCTTCCTTTTCTCTCAGTAAGTCAGCCAACAAAAAAACATCAAGACTAATTGCAGTCTGAACAGAGTCAATAGAAACAGCAGCTCCGGCCAACGATGTATTGAAAAAAACACAACAAAATATATCAACAAAAAAAAAAAAAAAGGCCAGCAAACTGCAAAGTGTGAAATTTGAATATCGTTCTGGTACCTAGGCTACAAAGCCTTCAAGGAATATTCACAACACTAGACACACCTTATTTATACCATACTGCTTAATTGACTATCCAGTCAAAAACATTTTGCCCTTAAAAGGCCATCATCAAAATATACAAAAGTACAAAAAACAGCAAAATCACACATTATAATTAATTTCCAAATTTCAACCTACTGGCATTAAAGTCTTGTAGTTTAAATTTAGTCTAATCTCTAACTGCAAATGTTTTTGACAAAAAATATCCCCATTATACATATAAGGCTTGGCCAGCACAGTAACAAATAAACTGCCATCCTTACCATCATGCATCTTAATAAAATGGTCAGCAATAGGGCTGTCTATACGTCTATTATGAATATCCCCTTAGTGTTCTGAAACACGGACCTTAATCATACCTTTAGTCTGTCTGATATACCATTTGCAAGGGGAACAACCACAATGAAAAATATAAATAACCCCACAGGATCTGCAGTCAAACTTGTCATTAATAACAAACTTTCTCCCATTAATAAAAGAGCCAGAGATATTTTTTACCCTGAAGCAGACCTTACATCTGCCACATTTAAACATCCCCACCTGAGTATTCACAGACCTCTTCCTTTTCCATCTGAGTAGTTCTTTTAAGTTGCCAAATCTGCCATAGGAAAAAGCAGTCGTTTTGGGGAACAAATGTCCTACTACAGTATCAAAACATACAATTGGCAATAAATTATCAACCTCCTTCTTTAAAAGTGAAGTCAGTAATTTTTTATCAACGGTACATTGATGATTTGGTCTTCATATATTGAGGCGATGAGAGGGAATTTGGGGAGTTTCTTGAGCCTCTAAATAGTAACCCTTTTGGCTTGAAATTTGCTGGTGTCACTAATAAATATGTCATTCAATTTTTGGATACTGAACTTTATGTGAATGAAGTAGGGAATGTCCAATATAGACCATTTAGAAAAACCATGGCAGTAAACAATTTTTTGCATGTCAGTAGTGCACACCCTCCCCATTTATTAAGGTCTCTTCCTTTTGGTGAGTTTAAGAGGATTTTTGATCATACGTTGGAGCATGTTTTTCTTTGACAAGGAATTTTTGTCTGTGAAAGAAAGGTTATTAGATAAGGGTTATGCTTTATCTACCATCGAGAGGGCAAAGAAAAAAGTTTTGGAGGAACATGTTGGTCATGTTTCCTTGCATGAAGTTGTTTATTGTGAGGCTGCTTTAGATGATGAACAGCACAAGGGGAGTGTTTATTTTTTGTTACCAAATATTCCCCCTTGTCTCCTATTTTAAAGAAAGTGGTTGATAATTTAGGGTCCATTCTATGTTTTGATACTGTAGTAGGACATTTGTTCCCCAAAAAGATTACTTTTTCCTATGGCAGATTTGGCAACTTAAAAGAACTACCCAGATGGAAAAGGAAGAGGTCTTTGAATACTCATGTGGGGATGTTTAAATGTGGCAGATGTAAGGTCTGCCTCAGGGTAAAGAATATCTCTGGCTCTTTTATTAATGGAAGAAAGTTTGTGAGTAATGACAAGTTTGATTGCAGATCCTGTGGGGTTATTTATATATTTGTTTGTGGTTGTTTGCAAATGGTATATCAGACAGACTAAACGTATGATTAAGGTCCGTGTTTTAGAACACTTAGGGGATATCCATAATAGACGTGTAGACAGCCCTATTGCTGACCATTTTAAGATGCATGATGGTAAGGATGGCAGTTTATTTTTCAGTGTACTGGCCAAGCCTTATATGTATAATGGGGTCATTTTTGTCAAGAAATGTTGCAGTTAGAGAGTAGACTAATTTTAAACTACAAAGCTTTAATGCCAGTAGGTTGAAATTTGGAAATTAATTATAATGAGTGATTTTGCTGTTTTTGTACTTTTCTATATTTTGATGATGGTCTTTTAAGGGCAAAATGTTTTTGACTGGATAGTCAATTAAGCAATATGGTATAAATAAGGTGTGTCTAGTGTTGTGAATCATTCCTTGAAGGCTTTGTAGCCGAAGTACCAGAACACTATTAAAACTTCACACTTTGTAGTTTGCTGGCCTTTTTTGTATTTTGGCTGAATCTAAACCTGTCATCTCCCATCTTACTTTTTACTGCTCTGCATATTTAAATATTAATCACCTTCTCTAGAACTTTCATCCAATGTGACAGGAGTTTGATACCTCCATACTGCTCACAGTTGTGAACGTCTCTTTTGTTCTTGAACACTGACACTAACATATTTATCCTCCAGTGATCTGAGATACATCTTTCTCTCCACACTGCTATGAGTACCCTCAGGAGCCATTTCCCCCCATTTCACCCAATATCTTTATCATATCTGCTGTGACCTCATCTGAGCCCGCTGCTTTTCCTGACTTCATTTTCCTTAGTGCATGTCTTACTTCTTCTATGGTAGGCTCTTCTTCTTCTCTCATAGTAGGCTGCATCTGGAGCAGTAAGCTTTTTGGGGGTTTTCTTTATTCAGAAGCTGCTGGAAGTACTCCTTCCATCTGCCTTATGTCCAGTGGACTGGTGACTATGTTGTTGCTGTTATCTCTTATAAAAGGTGCCTGACTGTGTTCTTTATCTTTCTGTCTTTGCCTTGTAACTTGATATAGTTTCTTTGTGCCATCTACTTAGTCACTTTCCAGAAGCTGGTAGAGTTCCTCTGATGCCTTGGTCTTTGCTATAGCAACTCCTTTCGTTGCCTCTTTGTTAGCCAACCAGTATTCTTTCTTAGTCTGGTTCATATTTTCTGTCTCCCACTTTTTCCTATACTCTGTCTTTCTTTTGATGACATCTAGAACTTCTACATTTCACTACCAGCTTTCCTTAATTACGTTATTTCCATACCTCACTTGTCTGAACATTTGTGCTGTAGTTCTCACACATGCTGCTTTGAGGCACTGTCACTTCTCTTCAACTTGACCTATTTCCTCCTCTTCTTGGGGTGTTAGAGCCCTGAGTAATTCATTGAAATGTGCTTTCTCTCCAGACAACTTCCAGGTCTTCAGTCTGGTCTCTTTGACCTTAGATCCTTCTCTGACCACTGCTTACAGCGGATTGTGGCAACTAGTGGTTTATGCTTTTGGCCAACTATTGCACTTGGGATGACTTTGCAATAGCTGATTCTACCCCAGTGCCTTTCCTTACTAGGAGGAAGTCTACCTGAGTTGCATGCTGCCACTCTTCTATGTGAGTTTGTGACTGTGTCTCTTGCTAAGCAGAAGTCTAAAAAGCCTCTCCTTCTTTATTCCTTGATGCCCCACCCATGTGGGCCCAGGCAGTCCCCATATCCAGCTCTATCTGTCCTGATATATGCACTCAGTCCCTCCATTATCAACACCAGTTCATGTTGTCCAGCTTTATCTAGTAGGTCTGGCAACTGCTGCCTGAATGCCCTCTTTTTCTTACTGTCACAATCCTGCTGTGGGAAACAGGCTGAGATTATGAATACTGTCACTGGATTCTGACTACAATGAGTCTGTCATTAATTCTGACGACATCCCTCATTGTCTTCTGAAGGTTCTCCCTCACTGCAATTCCCACGCCAATTTTAACCTCTCCTCCTCCTCCTGAGTAGTGGACTCTGCATCTCAAGCCATGTGAATTTGCTGCACTGCCCTTCCAACTTGTCTCCTGGATACGTATTTATTTATTTTTATTTATTTTATTTTACATTTGTTAACCGGGGGTGTCTGACTGAGCTGAAAAGGTCCTTTTTCAGCAGAGGCCTGGGGAGAAAAGCTCCACACAGAAAAATTACAGACACATTTAGTTATTTAGACATGATCAGTATACACACAAATTACAAGAGACATGTTTTTACAGTGGTATGCGGCACATAAACAATTACAGTGGAGAGAACAAACAAAAAAAATATTAATTTTAAAAATAAAGGTAATTAATAGATTTGTGGTGTACAGCTGAAATTTGGAACATAGGTAGAATACATACATCGTACACAGGTACAGTACATACATTGTTGATTAGCCAGTGTTTGTGAGTAAGATTGAAAACTATTATCAAGTGCTCTAGATTTAGTATGTCTATGTTATCTGCTTTCGCTAGCCTGGGGAGTATGATGTCCAGCCTTCTCTTTACCATCACGTCATCCACTTCCAAGCTCCATCCTGTCAGCAGACCTTGCAATTCTTAATTCATTATTGGCTAGTTGATTGGTTTTGCATCGAGCTTTTGCTCAGCAGTGCTATCTCAAGCTATGCAGCTGGACACCTACCAGCCAGTAACTTATTGAACAAGGGCTGATCTTCTTTATGGTGGGTACACACTGGCCAGTAGGGGCACATACATCCTCCCACCATTAGAGTGGTTCCCTAGTGTAGGTAGGATCCTAAACCTACTTTTCACTGGCAACTAACCATACCCATTTTGACGACTCATCTAAAGGCATGTTTTTACATCACTGAGTGGTTAGCCCTGCAACGGTGTGCAGCCTGTGATCCCTGTTGACTTATCTTGAGAATACTGCACAGTACATTACCAGAACAGTTGAGCTATACAACTCTTCTCCTTATAGGGCACCATCAAGAGTCTTTTCTGCTTCACACAACTCCATTTTTGGAAACACTCAGCATATTTTTTGGAAGTGGGAGGAACTCTACTGAGACACAGGGATAACATGTAAACTCCAAACAGACAGTGTCGGGAGGTCAGGATTGTACCCTGAGCCTGTTTTATGGGAGACAAAGACTTTAAACATTAGGTAAGCTGGTCACTAGATGTACCATGGTGTAACCTAGGTGTTTGGCTTTCAGTTAGGCTAAATATCACATAACATGACTACAGACCTTATACCACATAAAGTGATGTAATGGAACTTGACAGAGTTATATAGGTGGTGGTAGAAGAAAGAAAAGTGCCTGCATGGTAGAAGAAGTAATAGCTGTACAGAGTGCTTGAAATGTTCTTATAATCTGACTGGATGTTTTACTATGAACTGTAGAAGCTATTTATTTATTCAGGAAACTTGATATAGCCTTGCAATGTGTAAGTTTTGCAGATGCAGAAACCCAAGTTGTTTATTGAGCTTGATATCTCAAAGATTCAAAATAACAGTATCAAAACCTGTCTCCACTATGATTAATTTCATCTAGATTCACTGCCATTTGATAAACCATTTCCAGAATATAACACTACATAATTCAGACTTCAAAGCAGCAGCAGTCAGGTAATCTTATAAAATTTTTTCTTGAAGAAGCATTCCCACAAATGGTAGTAAGCCCCTATGCCCCATTCTCTGTCTCTGTAATGTAGATAAAGATATACATCAACTTCAAAGTCATATGAAAAGATGGAAAATGTGTATGCATGCATGTATATGTACACATACATACATACACACACACACATATATATATATATATATATATATATATATATATATATATATATTTATAGAGAGAGAGCTATATCAATCTATCTGTATATACATAGATATAAATTACACATACACACACACACACACACACACACACACACACATATATATATATATATATATATATACACACACACACTTGTGAATGCACATATACATACGTACTCTCATGCACACATACAAAGACACACACACACACACACACACACACACACACACACACACACACACACACACACACACACACACACACACACACACACTCACGCACACACACATGCAGACTTTAGACATACTGATCACTTTCATAAAAACACATACACACACACATAGCTTCAAAGGTTCATAGAAGATTACTAGGCTAATGGCTTAAGAGGCCTTATAAGCCTAGCCAATATAACACAATTTTACCCAATATATGGCTCCTATGGGCAAGAGGATGCCATCAGTTTGTGCTTATGCTTTGAGTATGTTACAGATTGCCCATGTCTATAAGAGACATAGACACTACCCCAGGTGTGAATTTGCAATTGCCCATCCATTGGTCGAAATTGTATTTGAAGAGAGACAGGAAAAGGCTCTGCTTAACTTGAATAGGAAGCCTGTTCTAAAGAATAGGCAATCAATGAGACACATATCTGTCTCTCCAGCATGTTTTGTTTGAGTTGCTGACTAAGTATACATCCCTAGATCAGGTGACCCAAATGCTGTTTGACTTGCAGATGTGTAGCAACTCTATCAGTGCTGCATTTGTGAGTGCCTTGTACATCAGGCATAGGTACCCCTTTAATAGTCGGCAGGAGACAGATTAAAAGAATAAGGCTTTTAGTCTATCCTCACAGGATATGTTGTTTACACCCTGTATTTTCTTTATGAGGAATCTCTGAGGTCACTCCATCTGCTGTACGTGTCTAGCCAAGTGCATTCCAAATGGCGCATTGTACTCAATTATTGGTCTAATGAAGGCTGAGTCAGCAGGACTATTATTTCCTTGAATCTGGATGCCATGCTTTTACTTATAAGTTTTGCCACACCGAAGGACTTCATCACCACTGTGGACACATCACCATCAGTGTTCAGTCTACTGTCTGTGTGTGCACCTAGATCTTTCACCTGAGTCTACTCTTAGGGGTGTGCTTTTGATGTTGTACTTTGCAGGGGTATTTGACTTCCTAAATGGTATGATAATGCATTTTTTTGCATTTAATTTTAGGCCATGGTTCTGGCACCAATCATTTGCCTGACCTAGATACTTCTAAAGGATATCTACATTGCTAGGAAATTCAGTGATTGCCCCCAGATTGCATTCAATGGAAAACTTTGTCATCCAGAGACCTTCCACATTAGCCTTGACTTCAGAGAAGTATATTCTGAACATAGTGGGTCCCAGCACTGACCCTTGTGGCACAGCACTAGTAACTAGCCTCTTCTGCATCTGGATTTACACACTTTAACTACATGTCCTATCCCTGAGCCAATTCGTTATCCATCTGGTGACATAGGGATTTATGCCCATTTTTATGAGTTTATTTATAATACCTGCATGGGGAATTGCATCATATGTCAGGCTGAGGTGGCTGTAAGTAATGTTTTACCCTTATCCATGGCCTTAGTGACTTTCTCAAAGAAATCCATCAGATTAAGTAGGCATGACCTGCCCTTGACAAAACTGAATTGGGTCATGTCCAATGTTAGGAGGGTTCCTGTGTCATTATTTATTAGGTCCATGATTATTCTTTCCATGGCCTTACATATAAGACTAATGAAACTTATGGATCTGTAATTTCATTGGTCGATAGATGGTCTCTCTTTATGCAGAGGGATGACTATTGCTGTCCTCCTCTCTTATGGAGACAAAGCCAGTTTAGCAGCTGTGGTTAATACAGATCCTAATGGGTATGATAAGACCTGAATTAAGCTGTTTAAGAGGCAAACTAGCATATTATGAGGCCCCACTGAAGCTGTGTTTTTAGCTTTAGAAAATGCACTTGCAACCTGTTCTTTGGTGGTAATGGGTGGTGGAGGGGTTCCTTGGGGGAGAGCTGAATTTGACTGCCAGTAGATTTGGTCTGTCTTCTGGCTGAGTATAGGTGATGCCATATACAAATAATTCTGCACATTGTTGGATGTTGCCCTTAAGACTGTAGACATATCTGAAAAATGCCTTATGATTATCCTTAGCTTTGGGATATATTTTTACCTCAAATACTGCTTTCAGAGACTTGACTAGTTCCTTGATTCACTTATTTAGACTAATGAGGGACTTTTTGTTCTGTTGTGCACATTTTCTCTTTCTTCTTTATTTTGTTGTACAACATTTTGATACCAGAAGTCCACCATGGTGTTTCTTTTAGCGGTTTGACTTGGGTTTATTTTGGTCTAGTACTGCTGTTTCTATGCAGTTGTTTATATGGTCATATGTGGCTTTTGTGTATCCCTCAGCCTTTTTCTGGATTTGGGAGAGCTTGGTAACTTACTATGCCATCCCCTAATAGTGTGCAATTTGCCTTAGAGAAAAAGATCTTAACGTTAATGAGGTTAAGTGGCGGAACAAGTTTTATCTTTATTTCAAGGGAGACCACTTTGTGATCTGATCTTACCAGTGGGGACATTGCATTAGGGGGCTGCAGCAGTCACCCATATTCGTGAGTACCAGATCTAGGATATTTGTTCTCCCAGTGGGAGTACAGACTAGCTGCTCCAGTGCATTTGAATTTATAAAGTCTTGAAATCTTTACTCCTGTATGTTGATGGCTGCATATGCTTCCCAATTAATGGAAGAGTAGTTTAAAATCACCAATGTGTATGGCATTGAGCTGGATGGTGAGTGATTCTAGTAACTTCGGGTATGATGTATAGATTTCCTGGCTCATGGTAGGAGACATGTAGCTAGTAAGAATATATATTAATGGACTTTTCCTACAGTTAGTTGGACATGGAGTAGCCCACGCATGTCATGTTGTTTGACCAGCCTTGAGGTGTGCATATCCTTTATGTAGACAGATATATCTCGGCCTTTTGCTCTTTCATGTCTAGTGGGTGGTCGGAATGCAAAAAAGGCATGATAGCCTTCCATAGCTTTGAACTATGTTTCCATAACTGCACAGACACCAGCATTCTCCAGAGTGAGGAGAGCTTCTAGGGAGTGCAGTTTCTTGTTGAGACCCCAAACATTGAAAATGACCACCTTTAGCCTGCCCTGAGTAGCTTTTGTTATGTTGGAAGGTTTGTCTCTTTGGCAATGCCTTAAAAAGATACTGTAGGGGTGGATAATGTTTTAGACATTAGTTGAAAGCCTAGAGGTGACAACTGAAGCCCATCTTTGACAAAGCAGCTTGGCCTTTCAACCATGTCCTCCCAGGCTGACAATTATCGAACCCCTTTGGAATGACACCAGTAGCTAAGACAATTGTTAAAGTCGATCATTTTCTGCTGGTATTGTGGGATGCTTGGAGTTGGTAGAATGCTGCTCAGTGCCAGGCTGGTTACTGCTGGTGACACATGTTTTGAGATCTCAGTCATGTCTTTCTTCGTATAGTTCAGGGAGGTACAACTCAGATCATTCATGCCCACATGAACTATGACTGGATCATGCTGGTGCTTAGATGTAAGTGACCTGAGTGCTTGCATAATCTGATTGATCCTGGCCCCTGACATATAGCTAACTGCAACCTTCTCCTAATCCAGCCCAGTAAGAAGGACATCAGTGTGTTTCTCAATAGTCTCCTATGGCCAGAATACTGGGTTGTGGAGTGTTTCACCTTATGAGCTTGGTAGTTGAGACACAATGAGATGTGACTTATGTGTTGTGATGGGAATTGCCTTGTTTGTGTGCAAGCAGAGTTTCTGAGGGCTGTGTCTGAGAAGCCTTTGAGGTTTGGTTAAATTACATGTGAGCACTTCTGCATAAGTGGGTCTATGTATATGGTCCTTTGCGGATGCAGTGAGTGATATGTGTGAGTCGCTGGCAACCTATTTGTTACCTTTAATGTCTGCATGTAAGAGTCTAGCCTCTAGTATCAATGTGTCATTACAAACCACACATACTGTATTTGTCTGTTCAAGAATTAAGTGGTTATCAGTGTTCATAAGGCAACTGCTACATTGCTTTTGGATGCCCATTTCCACCAAGCTGCCTGCAGAGATAGCAAGAACGTGTCCATCCATCATTGCAGGTTCTAATGTGTACTTGCAAGAGATATGAGTGGAGGGTGTCTGTACCTAGATTAGGGAAGAGTACTTATTTGCTGTAATCTACAGTTAACCTAACCAGCAATGCTGCCCAGCACCCAAAACAGCTGCTTTCTAAGCAGCGATAGCTTGGGTGTTATAGTAAGGTAAGGAAGATTAAATAGTCCTAAAAATGCATAAATACTGCTGACCATGAAAACTAGTTGACCAGCAATAACGCAGGACTGAGGTAAAGTTCTAATGTCATTTTTAAAAGGAAATTTCCCCTTTGGGTAATTGCATATATACAAGTCACCAGTAACTGCCACTGCATGAAGAGCAGTTTCATGCAGACATGAGGCTTATATAATATCTGGACATACAAGTCACATTCGCGCACACACACACACACACACACACACACACACACACACACACACACACACACACACACACACGCGCACACACATGCACACACACACACACACACACACACACACACAGATAGGCAAGAATCACCTTCTCTCACTGACATGCAACCAAAACTGAATACATAACATCGACAATGCCACCATTTCTGATGTACTGCAACATCAATAACAGGAACCCACAATCATTCTCCAGTGATGTTACGAGACACTCTGAAATGTTACTTGACAAACTGCAATCTAAGATACCTAGTCTTTGCTCTGTAAGTCACTGAGTGTAAAATGAAGTATGAAAGCAGTCTAAAAGAAATTTCTATATTTTAGACATTTATTGCATTAGCAAAATGTAAATTAAGTATAAATACTGAAACTTTGTTAAGTACTCCATTTAATACAACAAACTATCAAAGATTATTGGAAACTGTTAGCGTTCTATGGATGAAAATCAGAAGCTGATTTGTCATGCTGCATTTCATGATTTTTTTAGCAAAAAATAACTGACTGAAGTCAATATAGTTTCAAAGAAAACAAGAAACTTTGAAATGTGGTAATAAAAATAAATAATGTAGCCCAGTTTTTTTATTTATCTTTATGTAGAATTAATTACTTTTATAGCTCACTGGCATCATTTATTCCAGTTTTTGAGAAATACTGAACATGAAAGACATAAAGAAAATAACAGAGATATAAATCACGATAATTGGAAGAATGTGAGGAAATAAAGCAATTTAAGTACATTTTTGCTTAATTTACAATTAATCTATTTTAACACATATGTTGTATTTTTGGTCACAAACTATATCAATCTGCCACTCAACTAGATGGCATGTTTAAAGAAAGTGTAATCTGCTCGATAGCTACTGTCTGATCATTACTTTTGGTCACAGAAATGTTGATCATGGATTTTTTGTTTTTTTCAGGATGCTTAATCAAATACAATGTTCAATGTAGTCTGAGGAATTATTTATTTTGTTTCTCAATTGATCCTGCTTAACAGTTTGGCAGGATTTTGGGAAGGAGAGTTTGGGACAATTTTCTTTTTCAAGAAACAGATTTTTACCCACTCTCATGGTGTACACAGATGAGGCCCAGATTACTGTCTAGGAGATCCATGTGGAATGAATGCCTGTGGGTTACATAAGTGATGATGGGATTGCGATTGCAAAACAGGCTTGTTTAGCCTGGGGCAAGGGAAGTAGCTTTGCATTCACTGTATTGATGATACTTTCTAGAGGGTATGCAACTGTCTGTGGAAGAGGCCAGCCATCTTCATACTGCTAGCTGTACATGGACACTGCTGAGCAGGTAAAGGTATTTTTGAATGCATCTCTTCCTTAGCCAAGCGGCTATTGTGAGTCATTATGTCAGCAAGTTGGAAAGAAGGGTAGGCTGCTCTGCCAGACCTGCAATCTGGCCCACTCCTGATCAATTATCTCTCACTGCAAAGGGAATGGATTAGCCAATTTGACTTCCTTGTCAAGAACTAATGGGAGGTAGTTTTCTCATCTAGTCCTAAGATATGCTGCTCCTGCCCATGCAGAAGGAATGAGGTGAATCAATGAAGGAGGGGGAACTGTTGAGGCAGAGTTCTACAGAGACTGAGGATGGAAAAGAAAAATACATTTTTGTCATTTTCATTCAACAATCTGAGAATCAGTAATTACTGATGCCATTGGTAAGATATAAACATTACCTAGTAGCAGGTGTAATATTGTACAAGACATGTTGAAAATTGCATGCCAATACTGTGTTTGAGCGATGTGAAAGAACCAGTGGTTACCACAGCAGTTAGCTGTGAGGAGGACACTGTCACGAATCTCTCCAGGGCAGATGAAGCTAGGTGAATTAAACATAAATTTTTTTTTATATGAGCAACAATTTTATACATCCTGTACTATACATGTATTATACAGTATTAGAATGTTAAAAAAGGAAAACGCATTGGCCAGACATGTGGAAAGTTTCCCACAGCATTCCTTTAAATTTAAAGCCATAAACAATCAAATTTGTGACTTGAGGGGCGGTCAAACTTCTTTATTGTTGGAGAAAAGGGAGTTGTTATGGCAACTCCAAACTAGAGCCTGTTGTCATCCGGGCTTGAATGAAATTTATTCTATTTCTTGTATACTGAAGCTCAAAAGCCTCATGAGGTAAATCACTGTGTTCCTTTACTTTTTATTTATAATATTTTATATATTTTTATTACTATTTTAGGAAAAATGTCCACTAATTCATATATATATACAACAACATGGCCTCATAGACCAGGTCATTTTGCATATGGTTGGGCATGGCTTCCATCCCCCCCACACACTCATAAAATTTCCTTTTGGAAGTTTATTTGTGTGATATAACATGTTAAACCATTGCAGCTTGTGTAGGTATATACCAACAGACATCACTAGGTGGGGTTTTAGGGTAACTACACAAGCAAAGAGCAATGGAGGCTTGAATAAGATGAACTAGCAGACAATTTTGGAAATTGTTTAAAGGATGGAGTAACAGTGGAGCTTTATTGGACGTTTAGTGATTCATCTCCACCACACTGGGGTCTTTAATGTGGCAACAAGAGTGAGGCGAAATACCTTGAACAACTTTGGGTCACATCAATATGTAGCAACATAAGGTGAGTTCTGGAAATATAAAGATACAGATTTAAATGCAGACATGAGTCATGGAACCTTTATGTATTAGTATATAAGGCAGCTGTATGAGCGATGTTTCTCAGTATTCATACAAATAGGAGAAGTTGCTTAGGGTAACTTTATAAGTAAGGATTGCTGAAGAGCCATTTTAGGTGAAGTAAGTTTAGTCAACATGTCAGGAATAAGTGAAAAAAGGAGGTAAACAAACACACAGTCAGGCACTGTGTGTTGTTTTTGCACTATGTTTGAATGGCACTGCTGGTAACTTGTCAATATAGAAGGGAATATTTATTTCTTTTGTTTTTTGTTTTTACTATTTTTCATTTCTTACTTTCATGTTTTACTTGTTTACAAAGTCAAATACTATTGAAAGTACAAAATGTGCTATGTCTTTTATTCTTGGGGGGTTGGCCTTTTTAAATCCCGTTACAGGGAACTAAGCATTTTAATTGAAATGTGATTTCAACTGTAATTGAAATGTGATTTTATTTTAAAAAGTGGAGATTTGTTGATTCTTGTTGTTTGTCTAAAGAAGTCCTGCTAGGAGCAGGACGAAAAGCGGAAGTTAAAACTGAAGGCTTTACCTTTTAAAACTTTTATGTTTTGCTTGGTCCATTGAAGGTGGATATCGATACCATTTGGATTGTTTTAATAGAAGTGGTGCAGTGAGGGCGTGTTCATTTGTCTCAGTTCTTTTTCTACATCCTGTACTATTACCACCCCAAATACATCCATTATTACCTTTATGCTGCAGATAATTTTTTTCTTTAATTGTTTTCCTTTGTTTCTATTATTCTAACCAGTTACCAGAAGTATATGGTGTTGGCCATGAAACAGTACTCCCGTCCTAAAGTGCAATCTTATTTCCCTTCTGATTTTTTTAAACTTATGAATCTGACGTTTGCCCTTCAGATGTACTATTCTAGTTATTTTCTTTCATCATCTTACTATAAATATAGCAGTGACTGAAGAAAGACCTACTTTTACCATGATACATCTGTCACTACATTACTGTACCACTTTCTACTTCAGAAATCACTTAATTGCAGAGTGACCCTTACTGAGAATGGCATAAACCATTGCATTATTCTTGCTGTTCGTTATATTACCTCTGTTTTCCCCTTCCTCAGAGGGCTGTATCTACAGATGACATCTGCATTCTAAATACATCTTTCTTGTGACTCTTTTGGCATAAATTACTGAATAAATGCTTGATACAGCTCCCCGGTGAACATGTGGTACAGACAGTCTGGAGTCTTTAGTGAAAGAAAATGTTAGTGTCCTCATAAACATTCCAGATAAGAACATCTGTAGCTGAGAGACTGAAAGACAAGAATCAGAAACAAATGACAGAACAGGGTTATTGCTCATTAGAAAAGAAAATACCAACAGAAGCATAATCACTATAAATGTAATAAAACAGAGGAGCTTAACAAAATAATGCCAGTCTATCAAATTAAATTATGTACAATTTTTAGAATACGCAGAGATGAAAGAACAATTGGAACAAATCATGCCACAATAATGAAGAAATTTACAGAAAGTGTCCTCATAATTAATACGCTGTGAAAAGGCTATAGAAAGCTGGAATAGGATATATCTAGTAGCACTATATAATGATAATATTTTGACAGCTACTGACACATTCGTGGAAATTATGTAAAATTAAGAGTTAGGTACATGCAAGCTGGGATTCGATTATTCTGTCATATTCCTCATTTCTTAACTTTTATTAGTAGTTAAATTCAAATGTATGAAAAGGAAACATTTGTTTGATAATATTTGCCAGGAATTTATACTTCTGTTCATAGGTTCAGAATATTTTCCCCACTGATACGATCATGTTTTCCTTTCACCCCTTTGCTTTTGTGTGTAATATAGTACTGAATTGCAAGGAGACAACTATGTGAGGTTTTTTTTTGTCCTTTTTATCAGGAAAGTTAGAAAGATTAAACTTTTCTAAATTAGAGATAAAACAGAATGTGAGGGAAAGCAATGGCAGGTTTAAAAAATATTTAAATTGATTTTGCCAAATGTACACACTGTTTTACATTTTCACTAGCAATACCACAGGTTCTGGAGTTAAACAGCAACTTTGTAGAAAAAAATACGTTTGGAGTACATCTGTTAATATGCCCTTTTTCATAATTTATTTTTGTGGGGACACAGGTCAAGAATTATATAAAGGACCTATATGCGATTTTTGTATGGTAGGTATACTTTATTAGCTCAGATATGTACTTAGTACTGCAAGTGTATTGTTGATGACTTGAATCAAGGAAATAAAAAAAAAGTGTTTTTCAATGGGCCAAACCTACCTAATACCTCAAAATGTGGATGCTCTTCCCCACACCCTAAACTGCAAATATACTGCCTCTGAGATTATGTAAACTCAGAGAAAGTATATATACTGCCTCTAAAGTTGCACAAAGTCAGAGAAAGTACATCTACAGAGTCTGTGCATTCCATTTTTTCACACTTTATAACACAGACAAGCATTCAGCTATGAGTAAACAAGCTGTGCACAGCTGAACCTCAAAATTAATAAAAATAACAGTATATGGCTGCATTTTATTTTATGTAAATGCATACAATATTGTAAAATGCATCATTGTATTTTATGAATTCAGTAATACATTTCATGAACTGCTTTTGACATGCTTCATATTAGGTTGCTTCAGCAGAAATTCCCCTTTCACCAGTGTGTGACAACCTTGAAGCTGATTAAATTAAGTTAGGGAGTGTGAGGGCTAAGCTCAATGGACATGATTATGGATGGTTTACATCCCCCATGTCAAGTCTAAGCTTACATTCTATGTCAGATTCATTTATTCAAATTCAAATGGAGCTACAACAAGCATCATTTACAATGATGACTCGAAATGACGCTCAGATTTTTTTCCCATGGAAGATATTCCATAAACAGAATGTAAATGACAATATTTCTTTACTGAAGAAAGGAAGTCTCCTTTGTTGATGAAATAACAAAATAATAGTAATACCTATAGAGAATTAGAAGGGAAGAGGACAAGCATATCTACCATGCCTGACTGTTTCACCTTTCCATGATATCTCTACCAGAGTGTCAAGTATATTATAATAAAGAAATAAAAGGGAACAGTTATTGCTAATAAAATGAAATTCAACATGTGATGTACATTTCTGAGTATCTGAATAAAAACATGCATATATATATATATATATATATATATATACACGTGTGTGTGTGCATTTTGTTTTTTTTTTTTTTGCAACAAGGTGGCATTTACTTGGTGTGGAATTCTTGATGATCCAATTTAAGCTCAAGGAAATCTGTAGTCATTCTCTGAGTAACATGGTGACTAAATGCTGAGTAATAATCTTTGGAAACACTTGCCTTAACTTTGTATATCTGTTCTGATTCTGGATAAAGAATAGCTTCCATTAGGATTTACTTGGAATGCAAGCTGCCGTCCTCACTGTACTGTAAAAAATGTACTATCATATTAGTTAGCATAAAAAATAATGGTCCTGAAAAAAATAAAAATCTGACCCTTTAGATATGTTTTGCTGATAGAATCACAATAGGTTTCTTAGCAGGAGACACAATTATGATGCTTTCATGGCCTGCTTTTTAATGTATGCCAAGACAAAATAGTCACTCTTGGATGAGGTTGTTCATTCAGCAAAATTTGCACCCCCGCACCACCCTTACTAAATTCAGTATAAGGTCCACCATCACACCACACAATCCTTATTAAATTCAGGAAAAGGTGCACCCTCACACCACACCACCTTTACTAAATTCAGCAAAAAGTGCACCCTGACAGCACACCTCCCTTTCTAAATTCAGCAAAAGGTGCACCACCACACCACTTTTACTAAATTCAGCAAAAGGTGCACCCCCACACCACCCTTACTAAATTCAGTAAAAGGTGCACTATCAGACCACAACGCCCTTATTAAATTCAGGAAAAGGTGCACCCTCACACCATACCACCTTTACAAAATTCAGCAAAAGTTGTACCCCCACACCACCTTTACTAAATTCAGCAAAATGTGCACCCGTAAAACACACTACCCTTATTAAATTCAGCAAAAGGTTCACCCTGACACCACACACCCCTTACTAAATCAGCAAAAGGTGCACCCCCACCACAGCACCCATACTAAATTAGTAAACAGATGAGGTAGATTAAGTAGTTTATTAATCAGACTGGAGACAGCAGACCTTACTCATCTGTGGTTACCATTTGACTATATGTGTGTCTTTACAAATCTAAATTATCATTAGGGCCTAAACAGAATTCAGAGGGGGCAGATGAGCAACAACAGGACATGCCAACAAACAACAAGATGTTTATGTGGAAGGACAAGTAGGTTAGTAGTGTGGCATGGGAATGACCATCGCAAACAGCTGGCAGATTGGCTATTGTGTGAGTAGATTTGGATGGTGGTGACTTAGTATGTGTGAAGAAAGCCAAGTGTTCAGTGATGAGAATGAAATTAATCTAATAGTTCTGAGCTTGAGTGCCTTTTTTAAATAAAGAGGCTGTAAGGGGGGAGAGTATCTCAAGGAGATCATATGTAAATGCAGAGGATGAATACTGTGGCAGGAAAAAAGCTAAGCATTTATCACCTGGCATTGCAAACCTCTGAGTCCTTACCTTTTTCAAAGATGTGCTCAAACACTTCATTATCGTCTCTCATTTTAACTAGTTCAGACTTTTTTCACAGTCTGTCTGCTTCTTTGTATCTGTTATTTACTGTGTCTTCCTATTCCCCGTACCATTAAAAGTACCACTGAGTTTTTCTACTTAATTCTTTAATTCCTGAGCTGTCATCTAAGCTTTTGATTGCTTATACATTTTTCTGTTGTTCCTTTGTTGTACATTCTCCACACAGAACATGAATGTGGACAAGAACAAAACCAACGTAAAATTCAATAACGCTATCAACAGCATTACCTAGAGAAGTTCAATATGAACATTATCAGCAATATGGCACAACTTATAGCATGGCATCTTCAGCTGTGTTTACAGCAAGAAAAGGAAGGCTAATGTAGGGGCTTATTATAAAATCATGTAGCATGGAATTAACATAAACATGGCATAACTAAATGAATGGGTACTTAATATAAATTAAATAACATAACCTAGGTATAAACTTCCATAGTCAGAAGCCATCTTACAATGCAATAGATTCCTAGTCTTGCAGTGCATATTATTGCAGTGGCTAGATGTACTGTGATTGCTTGGTTAGCATGTTTTCATCCATTATTTTCAGCTTGTCACATCTTGTCATCACTGTGGGAGCAAGAATATTTGTGGAGTCTACCATTGTGAGGCTATAGAAACCCTTTTCACTACTCATCTCTGTAAAAATATATCATATCCCTTTTAAGTGCATTAAGCTTTTGACAACTGTCAAATCATACATGATCCATCCTTCCAGATACACTTGAAGTCCAGGCCATTGCTCTTTGAACCAGTATTAGCTAATACCTTACATATTGACTGAACTCACTGGCTACCCCAAAACTTATAATAATTTTCTGTTATTATTGCTCTGCATCCAATACATGCACAGTGAATTGTGCATCTACATGCACAGTGAACTGTGTATCAACATGCACAGTGAGCTGTGTATCTACATGCACAGTGAGCTGTGTATCTACATGCACAGTGAGCTGTGTATCTACATGCACAGTGAGCTGTGTATCTACATGCACAGTGAGCTGTGTATCTACATGCACAGTGAGCTGTGTATCTACATGCACAGTGAGCTGTGTATCTACATGCACAGTGAGCTGTGTATCTACATGCACAGTGAGCTGTGTATCTACATGCACAGTGAGCTGTGTATCTACATGCACAGTGAGCTGTGTATCTACATGCACAGTGAGCTGTGTATCTACATGCACAGTGAGCTGTGTATCTACATGCACAGTGAGTTGTGTATCTACATGCACAGTGGGCTGTGTATCTACATGCACAGTGAATTGTGTATCTACATGCACAGTGAATTGTGTATCTACATGCACAGTGAATTGTGTATCTACATGCACAGTGAGTTGTGTATCTACATGCACAGTGAGTTGTGTATCTACATGCACAGTGAGTTGTGTATCTACATGCACAGTGAGTTGTGTATCTACATGCACAGTGAGTTGTGTATCTACATGCACAGTGAGTTGTGTATCTACATGCACAGTGAGTTGTGTATCTACATGCACAGTGAGTTGTGTATCTACATGCACAGTGAGTTGTGTATCTATATGCACAGTGAGTTGTGTATCTATATGCACAGTGAGTTGTGTATCTATATGCACAGCGAGTTGCGTATCTATATGCACAGTGAATAGTGTATCTACATGCACAGTGAATTGTGTATCTATATGCACAGTGAATTGTGTATCTATATGCACAGTGAATAGTGTATCTACATGCACAGTGAGTTGTGTATCTACATGTACAGCGAGTTGTCTATATATACAGGTACAGTGAGTTGTATAAGTTTACTCAAGTCTACACATTGGAGACCATTTACACTTGCACTCTCATTTATGTGTTTTATATAGCTTATAAGTCTGAGTCTAAGTGACTTAATTAGGAAGATATAAAAGTCTGAAGCAGATAGAGATAATACTTTGAGCATGTTATACCACAAAAAGATACCGAGCTGTCAATGAAGACAGTGAGGAAGTTTTGTAAATGTCTATGGTAAATGAGCTAGAAGGAACAAGACTGCATTACACTTTTTAGCCATTAAAAAAATGTCAATGTGAGTTAGAATTAATTAGAATGACCTCCCAAGACCTCTGGCATGATTGTGGTATATTGTACAAATTCGGGGCAAGGTCAATAAAGCTTACTAATCAGGCCTGCAATTAAAATCAATCTGCTAAGATAATATGCTTAGAACATGATGGGATTTCGGATGCTACTCAGACATGAAAAAGCTCTAAGACAGAAGTGCAGTGGCTAGTGAAGTTACAAGATACTGGTGTTTGGGAGCTTTGGGTGAGGGAGAAGAGATAGGGCCAAGTACATTTGTGGTCCAAAATTGTCTAGCAAGCTAATAATGGGAATAATTTGAACTCTTGACAAAGGTGCAGACACAAATCTTTAAAGGAATATAGGAAAGACTTAAGAATGGACAGAGTAAAAAAGGGCATTCAGATGTCTTTGCATTATTAAGGGACACACTGCAAAAGTGCTCCAGATTACCATTGTTATTTGTGTTGTATCCTCATCTCCAGGCAGTAGAGTTTAGCCAATCAGCATTGAGAAGTTATCAGGAGGGAGGCTTAGAAATGATAATCTGCTGATGATATAATATTAACACTGAGATAACAAAGACAGAACTTGAGAAACGTGATTGTGAGTCCCTCTGGATACAAGATAAATCAGTGCAAAACTAGAGCATTAGTGATGCATTTAACTGAACCAGAAGGTTTAAGGAATTCCAGATTGTACATGTCAGGAAGATACATTAAAATGTTTAGGGATATGGCTGATGTCTACATATGAAGAACAAAATTAAATGTTCTTATGCCAGATTTTTGAATAAGATGCAACATAATCTCCAGTGGTGGTTTGATTTAGGGATAGCTCTAGACCAAATCATACAAGTGACACATTAGCACATATTGCCACGTGTTGCATTTAGGAAAGTATTGTGTACTGACCTAGACTCTACATATTTTGGAGGAATAAAAGATTGTCTGAGAAATATAATATGTAGGGAAAGAGGACCAGAGGAAGGTGGGAGATGATGCTGCTCCCATAAGTGCAGGGAGGATTAGGAGTTCCTGACTTTACATTGTACTGTAAGGCATGCAACTATCTATCTGGGTATCTATCTGGGTTTGATGACATTTGGAGACTTCTGACTCAAAGGGGAAAGATAGGTTAAAGGACAATTATGGATGGTTGGTTAGAAAGGAACAGACCAAATCAACATGTGTTTGGGAAGCCTAAAGGATGATTCTCTAGATACTGAATATAGTCACTAGGGAGGTTGGGAAATTTCAGGGAGGGGGGTACATGAATGAAGTCAAGATCTATTGCCAATAGGGAATAGATTTAAATATGCAAAGAGCAGGACATTAGCTGAATAGTGGGGCAGCTTAAGAAAAGGTTTGAGACTCTGGAAGCAGATGACTGTGGGACAAAGACTACTAAATTAGGAGTAAGTAAGGGAGGCATATCGACGTTTGCAAATAGGGTCTATATTATATCCTTGAATGCTTAAAAAAAAAAGCGATGATTGATTCTTATTTTATTAAACTAAAAAAATATCGAAGCAGCAGAAACTCAAATTTTTTTCCAAAGAATTCAGTTGTCGTTCTGTTTTCGTTATTTTATTTTATTTAGTGGTGTTAAGTTAAAGATACATTCAGATTCAGATGTGATTGTGTGTGTGTGTGGATGAGTGTTAGGTGATGATTTAGGTGAGTTAGGGTTTCTTTCGGGTTAGGTGTGGTGAGATGAGTGGGTGAGGTTATTAAAGTTAGTTAGGTTAGGTGAGTTAGGTAGGTGGTGAGTGGTGAGTGTGTGGTGTGGGGTTGGGTTAGGGTGTTAGGGTTTTAGGTGGTAAGTGCTTAGTAGTTAGTGTATTACTAGTGTTTTTTTTTTAGGTATAGTGTTAGGATTTTTTGTGTGGTGTGTGTGTGTGTTATGTTGTTGTGTGTGTGTGTTGTGTGTGTTTGTATTTTTGGATCAGCATTTTGATCTGAGAAATTAATTGGTATTGGGAAAAATCTTCGATCAATAAGATCGCTCGATTAAGCAGGCAAATGGTTTTAATATAGACCCTGCAAATACAAGCAAGAGACAGAGATCTTTAGGTTAGAAGAGGAGACAAAGCCAGACCTAATAAAGTGGTGAATATAAACAGAGGAGACACAGCTGATGCAGAGGAGGAGGAACATAAAGCAACATAAACTTTACGAGCTGGCTGGAGTGGAACAGTGGGAGAAGTGGTACATTTTGAAACCTGAAAAAATGATTGATATTATGTTTGTGAGATATATATATATATATAGATACATTCAGGCTATTCACATGCAAAAGTCTCCATAAATATTTTTAAACCTTCACTAGATCAGCAAATGTATTTCTGTCAACAGATGAAGGGTGCTGGAGATGTGAAACTAGGGTTCGAATTGATTGGAAGGATATATTTTGTGAATGTGTGAAGTCGCAAAGGTCTTTACAGGACTTGGTTAAAATGTTACAAAGTATTGGTAGCACTGATAACATACTGACAAAAAAGAGGTACTTCAAAAGGGTCAGAGATGAGGATAATAGGAATAATTCGGAGACAGATGAATTAGGATAATCATGCTTGTAATGAAAAAAGTAATAAAGAGGAAGTGGAAAAGTACAACCCCCCCATAACAGAATATTTGCAAAAATTGCTAAACAAGTAAAGGAAAGTAGATAATGGAGTATGAAGGGTAAACATTTGAAATGTTCTGACCCTCTTGAGTGAATCCTGAAACACCAAGACTGAATGTCTGAAAAAAATAGACTTACATGTATTAAGTCCAAAATGGACATTTCTCAGAATAGTCCATTTTCTCTGAGGTATGGCTATCCATGAGTTGTTATATAAAAGTTCATGTGAAGCCCCCCCCCCCCATTTAAGTTTAAAGGAGAATAATGATGTTCAAGATTTATTCTTCTGTAGTTTTGGTCTTTTTTGGCTTGTTGGTATTTGGCATTTTGAGTACCATTTCAATACGAGCCATATGAGGGATATACAACAGGAAACATGCTCCCTCTTGAAATCTTGACACCCAAAATATTGAGCGCCAAAATACAGAAAAAAGAAAAAGACTATAACTGAAGGAAAAGAGCAATTATTGAACACCACTTTCATTTAAACGCCTGTTTTTGCAGGGGGGCTTACATACCTGCACCCCCAATGTACACCAACTGTAAGCTGACTGTGACTCAGAGAAAATGGAATATTCTGAGAAATGAAAATCTAGGACTTAGTATAGGTAAGTCTATATTTTTGGCATTCTGTCTCTATATTTTGGCACTTGCTGTTTTGGGTGCTGACATTTCAGATGGTTACAGAGGAAAAAATGTTAGCCCTTAGCTCTAATTGCTACTATATAGGGAACAATGTTTGAACTAGACTTAGTTGAGGATGGTCAGGAGGGAACAGCTTAAACATGTCTTCAACATGATACTCCACAATATACATGCATTGATGTTTATAATAGGAACATATATATAATATTCTATTACAGGATGGCAGATGTGAATAGCTGAATATTGTAAATAATTTATGGAATATTCTAAAGACTGAAATATGATAATAATGATTGGGACATGTCTTCATGTGTGCCTTGCTTTCAGAGGGGGGAATGAGAAAAGTCATCTAATTTTGATTTTGGTCTGGAATGAAATGAAAATAAATGCATGAAATGATAGAAAGCATAATGTAGTAAGTTGAAGACTGTGGTGAATTGTGATTAACAACATTATAAACACCTGGACTGCACAGGAGTTAGGTGTATTAATAACTAATGAGGTACTGTAGGAGTGGAAATGGTCCAGTCACTGGTGTAAGCTTTAAGTGAACTATATATAAGAGCTGTATAGTATGGATGAAATATTCTGAATGTTTTCTTAATAGAATTATTTATTTAATAAAATAATGAACAAATAATGCATTATATAAGCATACTGCAAAGTACAACAATTGGAATACATTTTTAATCTTTTTTTCCAGTATTGACACCAATGAGTTTGGGACCAAGGAGGGATGATACTGACAGCATAGGCCAAATTCAGAAAGGTTAACATGAAGTGCAATAAGCTTGGTCTATTCCTTGTGGTAGCCACTTACAATTCAGAGACAGGCATAGCATGGTGAAAATATGTGACTGGCTCTCTCTGTAGCCAACCACAAATGCTGATAAGGAATTCTGGGGGACTGGCCTATGCTAATTAGTCATTTTCTGCCTTCCTGAAAATGCCTGCTGGTGAATCACTTGGATGCATAAGTTACATAGGTCACTTGTATTAATAAACATGGATGAAAGCTCAACTTATTCAGTTTTGTTAGATGAAACTGCTGATGCATTTAGCAGACAGGTAATGTTTGGGTGTGTGTGTGTGTGTGTGTGTGTGTGTGTGTGTGTGTGTGTGTGTGTGTGTGTGTGTGTGTGTTTGTGTGTGTGTGTGTGTGTGTGTGTGTGTGTGTGTGTGTGTGTGTGTGTGTGTGTGTGTGCGTGTGTCATGTGTTTTTGTATGTATACATGTGAATTTCTGAATGTGTGTATGTGTTTGGTGAGCTGTCATACCTCCACACATCCCAAGACTAATGAGCAAATCTTGCAATACTGTGTGAGGGGGTACTAGACACCAAGGATATTCTTTATATCACAACATAAATGTACTTTAAACCCTTAACCCTCAAAACTCAAGCATAGCATTTTTAGCAGAGAATTGTCTCTCTGCACTACCATTAGACACCAGGGATAGTAGTTACCAAAATCTTTAAAAATTAAAAAAAAATGTTAAAGTAAAACAGTGAAGAAAAACTTCAAACTCTGCAGTCTTGCTGCAGAAAGCAAGGGCATTAAAACTTTATGCCCTCTCTAGGTTACCAAGTGAAGAGTTGGTGAAATAGAGTTTTCTTTTACAAAACATGAATTTTGAAACTCTAATGTTTGACATTATTTACTGATTGCAAGGATCCTTGAGTTACAAGGGTCAGGTCATGTCTAAAAGGCAACAGCAGCAGGAGTGGTCTATAAAATCAGAGAAAGTTGAGTGCAAAGGTGATACATTAGTGTGGGAGAAAGCTTCTTGGCAAACCCATGAGGTACAATAGATGACACCATGGAGAATAATTAAACTATTAAAAGGTTAACAAAGCAGCAGTCTTGCATCGCACTGTAGTTTGTGATGAATAAGAAGAATATAATTGTAATATCCAACAAGATGTATGGATCTGGGTTTTATGAGGGCAGGTAAAAAATAAGAAGAGACCTCAGGAACAGGCATGTCACTCTTCGTATGTGCATTAAGGAGATGTAGAGGCTTGGGTGTTCATTTAATTAGTTTTTTGTATACAAATACATCAGGATGGATGGCAAGAACATTAAACTTAAACTATCTAACTAACTGACTTACTGCATACTTGCATGCTCACACTTTGGCTGCTCACTCCAGATGGCACCTTGCTTGCATGTGCTCAGTACTTATATTTATTTATTTATTTGTTTATTATGTTTGTTCACCAGGAAAGTCCACTGGACCTAAAATAGCCCATTTTTAGTATAGGCTTGAGGAGAAAAGCTCCGACAAGAACATAGATACAGAAAAATATTAAATATTAATTGGTACAAAAATAGCCCCCAGATTTAATAAACTCCATGTAGGAATATGTAAGTCCTACATGGAGTGTCTGTGGCTGTGTCTACAGCTCCCCCTCGGCAGCGCACCTTGAATATTTATGAAGGCATGCTAATGAGAGAGAGCAGTGTAGCACAGTGCAAAATCAATGTAGGGGGTGTATTACAGTGTCCGCAGATGTGTAACACACCCCCTGCACTGTTAAAGTGCCAGATGGTACTTAAATGATAAAGTGAAACGCAGTCAAGTAATTTTTGTTTTGTGTTTGCACAGAGCAGTACAGCGCTTAGCAATAGACACATGCCAGATATCTTAAAATAGAAAGCAGATGCATTTAATTAGTTAGGAAAGGTCACATTTAAGCATAGCTAAGCATGTTTGTGTGGTGAGGTGAGATGCTCAATGGTGCTTAAATGTAACTAAGAGCTATATAGGCATGTATAGCTGCAATCACCATATCCTTGGTAGCTGAATGGTTAGAGTGGTGGCCTTATGTACCATAGGTGCATGGTTCAAATACAGGCCAGTCCACTTTTTATATGTGATAGAGAAATGTCATAAATTTTTTTTCATGTATACATTGAGATTTGTTAACCGGGTTAGACCAGCTGGACCAGAAGCCTATTGTCATTGGAGACCAGAGGATAAAAGCCCCAGTTACACACGTGTCTAATACATTAAAGTTATTCTCCAAGATAATGTAGTGAAATGCATATGTTTAGGAGATATAAAGTAAAATAGATACAAATAATAATAAAGTCTCATTACTGAACAATTAGTTTGTATATTTTTTAAATACTCTGGTTTGCAAGTAGCTAAGCTCTACTAAGCATTGCTAAGCTAAGCCAAGCAATGCTTAAACAGGACCTGTTTTAGTGGTACTTAGCAATGCACAGCTCCGCTTAGCTGGTTTGGGCACTGCTAAACAATTACAGTTTAAGCAGTCTTCATCTCAGCTAAGCAGGTCTGTGCACCACTAAGCATTGCTAAGCATTTCCTGTCTAAGCAGTGCTCAGCTGAGCTCAGCAGGTTTGCACAATGCTAAACGAAGCTTAACATTTTTAAAAATGGTCCAATGGTGGCAAAGGGTGGGAAAACAGCCTTATTTAAACTGAACAGACAGGAATACAGCCAGAACCTGTTGAAGTTTGATCACTACAGGAGCTATAGCTGGAGTTGGAGAGGGCGCATGCTTCTGGGTGCAGCATTGGGGCATTTTGAAGTCCAGGGTCATGGTTGGGCTCATTGTGAAAGACCGTGGTTACTGGCTGTTGCAGGGCCAGTACCAGGACTCTGAATACAAGTCAGAGGCCTGGGACCAGCTGGCACATGACCTCAACACTGCAACTGGCATCCCCCATACTGGTGAGCAGGTGTGTCATCATTATGACAACCTAAAGCATAGGAAGGAGCGGGCTCTTGGCCCAATGGATCCAAGACACAAGGGACTGCAATGCTTCAGAAGTTTGTAAGCATAGGAACCATTGATTTGCCAAATTCCAATATGAATATCTAATAGACAGATATGCATAATGATGTGTTTTCCCTCCACAGCTGCAGAGGAGAGGGCTCACAACCTGGAGGCCCATACATGACACCTGGCCAGGATGCGCAGAGAGTGTGGTGAGTACAGATATATCTTGCAATATGTAGTAATCTAATTAAGAAAGAGTACAGTTGTAACTGAGTGAGTATTTTCAGGTACAGTTCAATATAGATGAAAGCATGAAACATACTACTGTTATGAAAAGAAAGTTAATACTGCATTAATAATATCTGGAAATAACATGTGTGTACTGAATGTGAAGAAATAAAGGTAGTACTGCATAGATTGTGCAATAACAGATGTCTTCCAATGCCTGCATTATTTAAAGTGTAGAACAATAAAGATTATCAGCTGTATACCAATCACTGTGTCATGTCACCCTCAATAACTCTGTGCTCTGCCAATTGTTGTGTGTATTTTGGTTTGTTATTAAATAAATAAAATATTACAGGTGCTGTGAAATAAACATGGGTATAACACCATGAAGTGACCAAAGGTTGGCCAATAAAGAAATGTTATGCTAAAGTGTTGATGTGGAGTTGTACTACAAGATATAATGCAATATGATATTTGTTCTGCACTAAGATCTGAACCTAGAGTAGCACTGTCTAAGGTATTATAGTGTGTTTCTCTCAGGATTGTCTTGTGTTAACCTTTACATTTCAGCTATATACATCCTGAATGTGGGTACACTGCTGCAGGCAAGTATGAAAGTGTAATAGCTTTAGACTGCAAATATACCATCTGCAAATGTATATGGGTCTGGTAGGCAACCCAGCACCCCGACATGGTCTGTACAGATCACACATACTCCCATCCACTAGGGGTTAATTGTGTACACCTGCATTCTATTTATTAATACACAGTTCACCTACTATCTTTGTCATGCATGAATATCATGCAAGCATGTTCAACTGTCACTGCAGTCTTGCTTGATACTCTACCTATATTACCAGGTTGGACTTTGTCACCAGGTGAGCTTTAGGAACATATCACTAAAGCAGCATGCAGCAGTAGCTCAGTGTGATAAGCAATATATATGCTGTTCATTTTGCCACACACAGACCGGGGTTTGAATCCAGTGACAGGTATTAAGATATAGTTATAGTAACAGGCAATTAGTACTATTTATAGAAACAGTTATTTTATTTATTTATTTAACATTTGTGTACTGGGAGTGTCTGGGTGGGCTGGAGCCCATTTTCAGCAGAGGCCCAGGAAGAAAAGCTCCACACAAAATAATACAAAGATATAAAATTAATACAAACAATGTGAGCAAAGACATCTCTGATATAGAAGTAGGTACAGTTACAACTAATGATTACAAACATTTAAACAAATGTATCAAAGATATAGTAGTATGTACAATTACAGCAAATGTATTGAGAAGGGAGAAAGGATGTGATGTGATAGTAAAGTTGAGAGGTTAGCAAAATAATAGGTTAGAAGCCAAGTAAGAAAAACAGTATAGGCTAGTGAGGTTGTCCTTAATAAGACAGATTTGAATTAGACCATAGGAACATATTTACATAGTATAATTCATTAGAGGGTTGTAGGATAAAGAAGAGCAGCTTGGATTTTGGTGGCAGGGGTCAACCTGGGGCTTGGCAAGAACAAAGACAGTTTATTTTGAAGAAGGTTCCTTTTTAAAGTGAGAAGGGTTAGCAGTAGATAGTATGGTGTTGGGGATAGTGTGCCACAGTTTAGATATGGCATTAGAGAAAGTTGATTGTCCATGCTTATTATTTGCTTTGGAGATGTTAAACCATTTTTTATCAGTTGATCGTAATTGTCTGCTGGTAGAGTATGGGGAAATAATGTTTATTAGGGCAGGACAGTTGTTTGGGTAGTAAAGGATGGAATGACAGATAGTAAGCTGACTTTTACTAATAACATTATGTATTGTTAACAGATATTCTCTCCACAGGACTTACAGGTAAATAAATGCCTGTCTTAGTTGTATGAAGGGTATACAAATGTCTGTGTCCAGATGTACTAGTGTGTAAACAGCATTGCTCAGCAAGGTGAGAAGACTCCATTAAATAAAATGACAACAAATTAAATGGTCTATTGTTGGTACAGCTGTATGCTTGGTGCGTCTGTGAATGTCTGCTGATAGTCTAACCCCTTGCCTGCCAATAACGGCAAGATAAGTGTAAACTCTCTGTACTGTGCATGATACATGTCTCCCAAGTGTCATGCTGTCACAGATAGTGATCACTGCTGCCAAAAACCTTGGATACAGATGTACACCCAATTGAAGTATGCCAGTAGCACAATCACACCATCAGTACAGAGTAAACCTTCAAAGACATATATGTTCCCCTGTCATGAAATAGTCCCCTGTAGTTATATACCTGTAGGTGTTACAGCTTGGCCCATACCATCCCATGCAGATAACTTGAGAGGTATGTACATGCTACAGAAGCTATAGGGCACTTGTAGACATAAATTAAGGGCAGACCTGTAGAGTATTGACCAATACTGTTGTGAAAAATATAGCCTATATAGTTGATAATGGAATGTCTTTCTATCCCCCACCCCTTATCGGCATCACAACTTATTATTCTTATACTATGTGTATGGTTCCATTTACACATATGTTGCTCTCAAAACCTAATGTTGGGCCTTGTGTTGTATTATTGTTTATATATTACAATGGTTGCATACTAACATGCCTTGATGAAATACCAATGTTGTCGGCCTTTTGCCGTAACTGTTACTGGCATGCTGCTACAATAATGACTGTTATTCCATTTATGCCTGTGTTCTGCATGCTATGCAATTATATTGCTTTGGGTTAATTGGAACACCCATGCATGCATTTATAACTAATGTTGAAATATTCTGTTCATGACTAACCAATACACTTTGACAAACCTCAACACCATAGCATGACTGGGTAGGTCGGTTCCAGTGGATCCGCATATCTCACCTCAGCTGGCCATGCCACTGGGTCCCAGCACATCTGAGACTCAACCTGGAGCTGCCCCCTCCACTGGTCCTGCACCACCTGTGGGTGGAACCACCCCAGGAGATGGAGCCCATCTCCCCGGGTGCAGGCGTGGAGAGGGACTGGTTACCCAGCAACAGTTTCAAGGCATGCTGTGCAGAGTTATCCAGCATGATTTGGATGATGGACTGCACCAGATCGAGGGCAGACTGGCACACCTGGAGGGACAGGCCATCACTGGTCCCCAGACCCCAGCATAACCACCAGCCAACTTCAGGGCCATGAAGGAGCAGTGGTGACTGCTCATAGGTGGGGTGCTCAGTCCCACTGTTGCCATCTGGAGGCACTTGGTCCTCCTAATCCCAAACACCCTCCCTGTGCAAGGTGTTTACCCCCCTCATATGTCATACACCATTTCTGTCCACTGTCTTGTCTGTCTGCAAATGCAACCTCTCCTACTAACTTACCTCCCCAAACATGCCTACAACCCTTCCCCAACATTACACTCTCTCCTTAAAAATAGGGCATATGTCCCCAAAAAAATATCGCCCCATACATAGCTCTCCATTCTGCCCCCAGATACACTGTCATCAGTCAGTCATCCCAGCAATTACTCAACAAAGTTATGTTGCCCACACCCCTCCCTGTGGAATATGTGGCTCCAAATTCCAAATTGTCCACAACATGCACTGCTGTTGCTGTACAAGACATGGAAAGTTATGGTCCTTTCCTATACCCATCCTGCACATCTCTACCTGCCTTTCATATTATTTTCTCCCCCTGCTTGCCCGCATTTCACCCCTTTCCTATCACATCTTTTTTTTGGAAATAGCTCGGGGTTAAGCAGTACTTGGCATCGGGGCACATCACACAAACCTGCACAAACCCACTTAAAACTGCTTTAAACACCTTATATGATTCTGACACTGTTATGCACATCAATAAAGTAACTACCACTGCCAAGTCTCAAACCCAGGACCACCTAAACTATAGCATTGTGCATTAGCCCACTTGACCAACCCCACTGTGGAAAAAAAGTTGGTATTTCTATAAATATATCATGCATTACACTGCTGTCACATCAGCAAAAGTATTCCCCCCTGCTGATTATTGAACCCAGGACCATGTCAACTACAGCATAGTGCATTCACCTATTAGGCTAACACATCTCTGGAAAGCAGCTGGTGTTTCTATAAATATATCATTCATTACACTGATGTCATATCAGCAAAACTATTCAGCCCTACCAAGTATTGAACCCAGTAACCTATCAACTATAGCATAGTGCATTAGCCTCCTAGACCACTGATCTGTGAAAAAAAAACTGGTGTTTATACAAAGATATCCTGATTGCCAGTGACACACTACTTCTACATATAATGGGATAAATGACAGCTTACTTGGTCCTGTGATGCAGAAACTGAGCCAGTACACAGCCAAATATATGTTGATAGATGTACGTGAGGCTTACAATATCAGGTAGAGCTGACAACTGCACAGACTGTTGCAGAATGTCCATAGTTATGCCACCTACTTATGACATGGTTGCCATAAAACCTATTCTGTGTCCTGAAGTACTAGCAAGTCAGTGCAGATTGAGGTTATAAAATCAGGACAGACAGGTGAGTGTCACATATCATACCGTCTGAACACACATGTCCATGTGAATCCTGTAACACACTGTATGCATGCACACATGTCTTGCAAGTATACCTGCCATAATAATGACTCAGTAGTTCTAACTGCGACACTCCTAGCATGTGAGACATCTGGACACCCAAAGTTTTGGCCCACAGTCCAGTCTGTTCATGACAACTGCATGTTTGGCAATACAACATAGAAATAACTGAGCCCTGCAATGTCCAGCAGAATTGGTTGCTGCTACCACAGTTACTGCCACCCACACTAGCAAGTCAAAGGCCTGTAGGGTGGGACACGTGTCACAAATATGAATATGTGTCCTAAATGCCACCTACCACTCTCTGGATGGCACTATTACTTAACATATGTACCAGAGGCACATGCCTCACCTGGACTGTTATGAGTACCCTCACCCTGGCTATGCTGTGACAACAGAGCTGACACTGCTCCCTCACTCACATATACAACTTGCTGTTCCCCAATGTGTTCACAATGCCTAGTATGACTCCTAGCCAGAATGCAGCAGCTGCAGCCTGCTACACATGCAGCAGTATGTCCAGCTACCTGCTACAGACCTAACATACCTCCCAAACACCTAGAGCAGGCCATCCACACAACAGCCATACCTTAATGGTTGGGGGAATGGTCAGGTGACAGGGACATGTGTCACAGTCTTCCCCCCTACAAACATACACAGCTGATAGACCAGCATCAACTGCAGCAGCGTACACATTCAGATAAAATGATGTATGACACTCACATCTGCCTGTCTCCTTACTGACCCCAACACACATTATTAAACAGTAAACTGCCAGAGAATCAGAAAGTCTGTTAACAATGGGGAAACATAGCATGCAAAACTTTGGACATACCACATCAATCCAAATAGTGGACAGTGTTCCTCCCTTCCTTCTCTGATGCTGTAGCTCCCACACCTCGACAATGACCTCCTCAAAGGCCAGGAAAAGGGCCAAGGCCTACATAAAGGCCTTAATTATAGCACTGTGTTGCCATGCCATTGGCTAATGAAAATACAACCCAGCTGCTCTCGATGCTATTAGCAAGTGTGAGTCACAGATTGGTGCACAGACAATCACCTGTTCATGAGCATTGCCTACAAAAGGCAAGCTAATGCCTATGGTAAACAGGTCTGTGACTTTCTTCATGAAGGCAGACTGCTCTTTCCTAGGAAAACTACCACTGGATTTCTGCTCACAAAGGAGTACAGCACTATGCCAGGTATGTCAAAGAATTCCCATTGTAATGGAATGCTGATGGGGAGATGCAGTCATGGGAAATAGGAATTCCAACAATATATCTTAGAATTCCATGTTGCTGTTAGTCAGCTGCTAAACACCTACAGTCTTCCCTTTTGGCTCTATCTGCTGTGACATAGATCACAGCTCTGGACCCCGAGTCCCCCCAGCAATGGTCAACTCACGTATGAATACTACTGGATTGTCTGTTGTACAATAATGACAATAACTACTGGTGGATACAGCTGGCATATTACATCATTCACTGTCAGTGAGGTGGGCCATGTAGAAGGTTTACCTTACAACGGAATCAACATGGTGGTGAAATGTCATGTTGCCATCAACCTGTGTGCACAGATCCCTCACTACTGGTTGCGTGTCTAGGATGTTGTTAGTACTGTGATAATATGTGGGGACGTCAGTCTCCCCAAAGGGGTTGACACTGCATTTCCTGGTATGAATACTGAGGCCATTTTCTGGCACCCGTCATGTGTCTGAGTGAGACCCTCCTAGGCAGCTGTCCACATTGCTAGGGAATCTGGTGAGAGCACACAGCATGGAGCCATCTGCAAACATGGTCGCCCATAGCCCAATGGCTATGCCCTGCACCCCAGAAGTGTCAGAAGCCCAAACATAGAACACCAGATGGCACCGCAAGTTATGGGTTAACCACTTGAGATGGATTCCCCTATGTAGAATAGGTGGGTCATGGCAGCATAGTAGTATGCTACCCCTATGGTAACATATGGTCTGATGCGTACTTGGGAGTGTATATCTGTTATGGCCAAGTGGGTTATACTGTCATAGTCTTTGTCCAGGTCAAGATAGGCAGTGTGCACTCTCACCCCCATCTATGGTTTTGGTGACTGTGTCAAAGAGGTCAACCGAGTATAGCAGACATGATCCTTTCCATGACAAAGCCTAACTGGGCATGATGGAGTGTGTTGAAGTCACCAATGTCCTTGTTAATGAGGTTCTCTATAAACTGTGATATGGCACTGTAGATCAGCCTAGTTAGACTGATGAGTGTATAATGTGACAGATTGGTGGATGCCCCACCTTAGTGTAAAGGGGTGACACTGATTGTCCTTCACACAGCTGGGACAAAGGTAGTAGTCAGGTCTCCGTTTAACACAGTGCTTATGGTGTTGCAAGGTCATGCTTGGGGTCACGTAGGATGCATCCTGTGATGTGATAGTCTCCCATGGCAATTGTATACCATGACTTTCACATGGCAGTAGTGACCTGTTCCTTACATATAGGAGAAGGGGGCAGGTACTGGGGACATCCTGATGTACTGATGGGGGGTACAGGGGGTGAAGCCTACACTGAATCTGTCAGGCATCAAGTATGCTAGACCTACAGTACTGGTATAGCTGGTGTCCTTGTCCACCACAGGTGAGCAGATTCAAGTGTTTCCTCTGATGGTGCAGACATATGTGCCAAAGGGGAGATGATTGTCTATAGTGGATGTCAACAATGTGGGCTCTGTATTTACTGTGCAGGTCTCCAGGAGTGATCGCATTCACTTGTTCATGCTAAGGAGACAATGCAACTGCTCTTACTTTGTCTCTGACAGTGTTATGTCATCCGTGTTATAAACAATATTTCTTGCAGATGTCCACCAGACAAGTGTACGTATACTTGCAGAGGATGATGTTGCCCTGTTGGGTATACCTAACTCCATGCATCAATACAAATGCACATATAGCACTTGTGGTTATGTGTGGATATTGGTGCCAGTTCCTACAGAGGGGTTGGGGGCTGTGAAGCTGTGTATACCACCCTACAGGAAGCTGTATTCCATATTGGAGATGTATGTATGTTTGACCCTAGCTAGATGGGTATTGTGGGAGATGCCGACTGCAAACATGACCGCCTGATGGTTGCTTTGCCATGGAGGATGACACTGTAGGGATGTTGCAGCGGTAAGCCGTTCTGTGTAATATCAACTCCAACACACTTTCACCTCATTTAGGGGTAGCCCCAAGCTGCACCGAGGTGTTTGTAATTCCAGTGTTGATGGCTGTCTGGCCATTTGTGTGTTGACATGGGTATGTCTTCCAATGTATGTTTGGGTCATTCAAGTAACCCAGGATCAGGGTACAGAACCAAATCCTAATACAGTTGATAAGGTCCATATAGGCATGTAGTGGCCACTAGCTAGCTATAATTTGAATAGGTGTGTTGGCAATGGTGACCTGCCCCTGCAGTGTCCCCTATGTATCTTACTGCCTGTACAGGTGGAGATGTATATGTGTCTCATATTGAAACCCCATGTCCCTTGGCATTACTGCCCACACCTTGGGGTCTGACTGTGCAATAGGATGGTTAACCAGGTAAGGCTGGGGTGCTCTCTGCAGCTTTGAAACATGTGTCTTTAACTGCACAGATGTCAGCATTTCCCAGGGTTATGAATGCTTGCACTCAGGGCAGAATCATGTGTAGACTTCTACTTTTAGCAGCATAACCTTCAATGTGTTTTTGCACTGACAGTTGTGTGTTGGTAGAAATAACCTCACCACTTTCCTAATGAAGGCACTATGTGGGTGGCAAATACCATTGCCAGATGTGTGAAGGCCAGATGAGACAGATTGAGGCCATCTCTGGCAAAGCATCATTGTCTGTTGACCATATCATTCCAGGCTGTCAGGTACTGGAACCCCCTTGAATATCACAAGATAACAGGCCACATGCTAAGGTCAATAATTTTCTGATTGTATTGCGGCATCAGTCTGGGTGACAGCAGAATTCTGCATAATACTACAGACATATCTGCCTGGGACACATAATCAGAGTGTTCACTCATGTCTCACTGCATATAGTCGAGGGAGGTACATCTCAGGTCAGGCACACCAACGTGGACTGTGACAGACTCATGACAGTACCTGTTGGTGAGAGGCAGCAGTGTGTATGCGATATCTCAGATTCTGCCACCTGACACACAAGTAACTGTGACTATCCACATATACAGCCTGGTGAGAGGCACATCAGTGTGTCTCACAATGGAGTCTCCTATGTGTAATATGTTTGATATGTGGTGATGCCTTCATGGCTATGGGGCACAGGTTTGTGGCTATGTGTGCTATGTGCTGTGTAGGGCTGTGGCATTCATGTGTGGCTTTGCCTTGGAGGTCTCTTTTGTTTGTGGATGTGTATGTTGAGGATTTCTGTGTGTGTGTGTGTGTGTGTGTGTGTGTGTGTGTGTGTGTGTGTGTGTGTGTGTGTGTGTGTGTGTGTGTGTGTGTGTGTGTGTGTGTGTGTGTGTGTTGTGTAGGTGTGGGTGGTGTGTAAGGTGTACTGATTGTGTCAACAACCTGTTCAGAGACAGATATGCTGGCTTGGCAGGGAGAGAGCATGGACTGTAGGTTCCTAATGTCGTTGGATCTCTCACACAGTGTGTTCCTTGGTGGTGCTTATAGATGGTTACCTGTCTGTGTACATGAGGCAAGTGTGACATTGTGCCAGGATGCCCACATCAACTGGACTGTCAGGGGAAACTATAGGACATTGTCCAGCCATATATTCCAGAATCTGACGGAGGAAGGCCAGAGAGACCTAAAGGGTGGGCCTACAGCCCAGATGCTTACTACAACAGTAGGATGCTGACACCTCTGCATACAATGCAGACAGGCTATGACCAAGCAGTAATAGGTGCAACAGGAAAATGCATTTGAATACCTTATAGGACATGCAGGAAGTAGCAGGAAAAATCAAGATCAGGAGGGTAATACATGATGTATTGCCACTATGTTGCTGATAGCCACATACATACTGTGGTGATAGATGGCGGGGTATGATGTGGGAGTTAGTGGTGGATAGTACTGGCAAATGTGGATGTGCAGGGTATATACATAATGGTGAGAAATTTATATGGTCCAGTGATGTGTTCCCCCTCTTCATGTCTTGCAGAAGGGATGCACCACTGTAGGAATCCAACTTTCTCAGAAGCAGAGACTGACACCATAATTGATACCCTGAGACTCCATCACCAAGTCCTGTTGTCAAGGAGCCATCATAACCAGCAAGAACATGCAGCACTGTGGGCAGACCTCATGGCATCGGTTAATCATGTGGGCCAACATGACAGGAGATATGACCAGTTCTGACACCAGGCCACTGATATGATACATTATACACAGCAAAGGGCTGCAACTGTGGCCATGGACCATGCTGGCACCAGTGGAGGGCCTGCTACACAACAACCACTCTCGGTCACAGAGGAGTTTCTGGAAAACCTGGGTTCAGCCACCAGCTCAAAAGAACTGATTACACCATATGTCATGGAGATGGTTGGCACAGCTTCCAAAGCCAAGGAGCGTCCAGGTAAGCCTCCAGTTGTCATCATATTAATACTGTAGCATTCATAGTGACAGCCTCTGCATACTTGTACACATATGTCAGGTCAATCTGCATTTGTGGGGGGTTGTAATGCACATGTGTGCACACATATTGTGAATGTCAGCAATGTGGGTAGTATCACAGTTTGTACTGTACATGTTGATATATGCACATATTATCCTGTACCAATGCCACATTTGTATCTGCTGACAATACCTCTCCCCCACAAATCCATAGGTACATCTGGTGTGGCCGGGGTCCATCATCCTGTTGCCAGTGAGTTTGAAACTGTTTTGTTAAGGCTCATCTATACCCTAGGCATGTTAACGGCTGCCAGTTTGCTGTGGACACAACTGTTATGCTTAGCAATATTGCAATACAGGCATGTTCACTTGTGGAGGGCTACACTACAGTGCATTACATCGGTAATCACAGTAGCATATTTGCAAGAGCTGTAACATGTTAGCATGTATTTATTTTGTGAAAGTTTAGTCAGTCTGCTATAATTGGGTGAATTACTATTGTGGAAACGGGTGCACTATGATGTAGGTGAAGGTGCACCACATACACTGACATGTCACTTATCTCACAGGTGTATAGTGCTAACAACATTAACTGGATGTAGCTGCACTGCATGTTGTTATGGGCCTGTCTTGTGTGCATCTGTTGTGGTCTGCTTGTGTGTTATGCATGGCATAAGTCATAGATTGTGGTCTGTATAATGCATTTGTGGCACCTCACCTGTGTGTGTGTGTGTGTGTGTGTGTGTGTGTGTGTGTGTGTGTGTGTGTGTGTGTGTGTGTGTGTGGATCAGCAGAGATTATAGTGCAGGGATTAATGTAGTCATGTTGTCTTTCCCTCACAGGTGACCATGGGGGTTGTAGTGTGTCCTCTCACAACCTGATGTCAGTGTCTCATTGGACTCTGATGATGATGGTGGCCATAGTGTGGCAGAGGTGGGGCTGTTGGAGACTGAATCTGTCCCATTTCTGACATCCCACTTCCTCCTCCAATGTCCCTGCACACAGAATATGCTCACACATACCCAGTCCCCAGCAGCCACAGATATTGTACAGTCAGAGGATGGTGGCATCGAACAAGAGAGTGTAGCGTCTATGCAATCTGTGACTGTAAATACTAGCCATAGCCAGAAAGCTGGCAAGGTCCCACTCAGTCAGATTGACAGGGTGCTCAAAGGAGGATTGCTGCACATCCAGCACCCATCAGAGGTGTCACAGCTTGTGTCACACGACGCATGTTTTGGTCCATCATGCAGGCACAGGCATATTGTGAATGGTACACAAGATGGATGCTCAGGGTCATGGATGCATCACTTCCTGGCATGCATGGCTCCATCCACAGCATTGGTGATGCCTTACATCATTTTGCTGATGTAGTGGATAGATGATGGGGAGAGGCATTGTCAGCCCTTAACCGTGCAATGTCTGCGCTTGAAAGTGGGGTGAGAGTAGGGTGTCAGACATGTGGATGTAGGTCAGCAACAACATCAACTGAGAGCCCACATGGCCATGCACAGTCACACTCCCATAGTGGCAGTATCACCAGCACTACTGAAGGGAGGGTGCTGTCCACACCACAAGGTGGCAGGCCATGGGCATGTGGTCCTGGCTGTCCCATGAGGGACACAGACCCAGCAGACACCAGTCACCATCAGCATGTAGTACTGCATCTGACCCTGGGCATGATGGTGCCAGTACCACTCCTGGCACACATCACTGCCACTGCAGGTCACCAACAGACACACACAGCTCCTCTCCATGGCCCAGCTGTCCAGTACCTCTTCAGACACACACACATGATGTCAACTGTTTGGCACAACCTAGGCCTTTGGCAACCCCACACCATGCCCTGTGCATATGATGACACCTGTACCACATCCCTGTCATCCATACCATCAATGCAGAGACATGCTAATATGTGTCTGATGAACAGGGTGAATGTATTACACTTAATGACAGTTTGTAGAGCAATATTATTATACCCTGTAAGGTGCTGCCTGCTGGTAATTATCATGCGTACACATGAAAGTATATACACCTTTGTGCCATGATGCTTTATTGCTGTTCATAGGTTCATAGGTAGGTACTAGGCTATCGGCCCATAGAAATATATAAGCCTAGCCAAAAAGGTTCCCTGGCTTTTGTCACCCAAGAAAACTATTTTCCTGTGCCCCTGTCAAGCAGAACCACAGAAGTGATTTCCGGGCTGAATTTCCTATTTCCCATCCAATCGTCAAGATTTTTCTTAAAAAGGGATAATGAGGAGCTTTGTTTGACATGAATGGGTAGTCTGTTCCAGAACATGGGAAGTCTCTGGGATAGGAATATATCCCTCCAGCATGTTCTGTATATTGTGGTGACAAGGTTTAGGTCCCCAGAGCGTGTGGCTGAGAGAGATTGAGATTTCTTACGTGTAGCATGTCCAACAGCAATGGGTTTGACATAGCTTTGTATGTTAGGCAGAGATCACCCCTGAGTAGGTGATATGCAACAGAGTAGAGCTGGAGATTTTTGAAACAGTCTGCATATAGCATCTGTTTGAGGCCTGTAATCCTCTTAGTAAGGTATTTCTGTGGCCTTTCCAGTTGCTGTAGATGTCTTGCGAGGTACATGCCAGATGGGGTGTTGTACTCTATAATGGGTCTGATGAGAGATGAGTAGAGAGGAATAATGACCTCCTTTTTTCTGGAGGAGAACCCCTTTGTGATGAGGTGTGCCATGAAGAAGGATTTCCTGACTACTGTGGTGATGTGATTATCAAAGGAGAGACTACTGTCCGCCTGTGTCCCAAGGTCTCTTATCACACTTTCGGTGTTTAGTAGGCTATCGCCTATGTGATAGTTCATGGGCAGAGTGTTTTTCTCAAAGGGGATGACAATGCACTTCTTGGCATTGAGCTTGAGGCCATGACTTTGACACCATGCATCAGTCTCAGAAAGACTCCTTTGTAGAATTCCCACATCATTAGGTGATTCTATTATGGCTCCTAGTTTGCCATCATCTGTGAACTTCATTAGCCAAAGACCTACTGTGTTAGCCTGGACTTCTGGGAAGTAGATGCCAAACAGGAGAAGACCCAGGACTGAACCCTGTGGTACTCACTTGTCACTGGTCTGAAGTCAGATTTGGAGTCGGCTACTTTCACTGTGTGGGTTCTGTCAGTGAGCCAGTTGGCCACCCATCTTCTGACGTAGGGATTTATGCCCAGTTTATTGAGTTTATCTATAATTCCAGAGTGGGAGATGGTGTCAAAAGCCTTGCTGAGGTCAAGATAGGCTGTGTGCACCACCTTACCCTTATCCACGGCTCTGATGACTGCTTCAAAGAAGTCAATCAAGTATAGGAGACATGATCTACCTTTTACATACCCAAACTGAGTGGGGGTCCAGAGTTTGGAGGTTACCTATGTCTTTGTTTATAAGTTCCAAGATGACAGGTTCCATGGCCTTGCAAACCAGGCTCATCAGGCTAATGGGATGGTAGTTCTGATGGTCCATGGTGGCACCGCCTTTGTGGAGTGGGATGACCGTCACTCTGTGCCATTCAGTAGGCACAAAGTCTGAAGTGAGGCTATGACTGAACATAATACTTAGGTGGGGTGCCAGTTCATTCTGTAGTTCATGCAGTACGCAGCCTGGGATGTTGTCTGGTCCCATAGATGCTGTGTTCTTGGCTTTGGAGAGTGCAGTCTTTACTTGTGTGTCCATGATTACAGGGGCTTTGCATTCTTCCAGTATTGAAATCGGCCTTTTGGAAGGTAGGGGGAGGGTAAAGTTTGCACTGAATCTATCTACCAGGATGCTGGCAATGTCAATTGGTTCTGTATATCTTGTGCCATTGTGCTGTTGCTCAGACCAGATCTGAGTGTTGCCATTTAGATTCTTGACATAGCTGTAGAATGCTTTGTGGTTGTCTTTAGAATCAGTGGCGATTTCATTTTTGTAACTAGCTTTGGAGGATTTTATGAGGGATATCAGCTTCTTACTGAGGCTGACCAGGGAGTTCCTGCAATCATAGGTTCATAGGTAAGTAGTAGGCTATCTACCCGAGGGCATCTATAAGCCTAGCCAGAATGTGTTGGTTTTCGCCACCCCCTTAGATTAGTTCCCTGTGCCTCTGTCCAGCAGAGCCACTGCAGTGATCCCCGGGGTAAAGTTTCTGTTTCCCATCCACTCGTCAAGGTTTCTCTTGAAGAGTGTTAGTGAGGGGCTCTGCCTAATGTAGATTGGAATCCTGTTGCAAAGCACGGGGAGTCTCTGGGGAAGGAATCTATCCCTCCAGCAAGTCCTATTTATTGTTGTGGTGAGGTTTAGATCCCTAGACCTTGTGGCTCTTGGTGATTTGTTTTTTTTTAGGTGGAGCATGTCCATCGATTCTGTGTTGGACATGGCCTTGTATGTCAGACAGAGTTCACCTCTGAGTAAGCGGTATGCAACCGAGTACAGCTGGAGTTTCTTCAGTTGAGCTACATAGGGCATATGTTTGAGGCCAGTAATCCTCTTTGTGATTTTGCTCTTTTTTACAACAGCTTCTTCATTCTGTTGTAAAGTTTGTTTATGGCAGGGGACCACCAGATTGGCTTCCTTTTTTTGGAGGATAGTGTCTTGGTTCTGTTGGGGATGGCATGATCCACGCACTTGGGTATGTGCTTATACAGTGCATTTGTATAGGATTCAGCAGTCATATCTCTATCTGTTGTCTGTATGGGTGTCATGAAGTTTGTCACTTCTGTCTTAAGAAACATGAAGTTGGTTTTGAAGAAGTTTTTTACAGTGGTTTCCTTAATGGGGGGTGGAAGTGGGATATGGATGTCTAGGGTGATTAGCTTGTTGTTGGATCTCTGACCAGCGAGGAGTTGACCTCTGGTGTGGAACATCGGTTACCCATACTGGTAATGACAAGGTCCAGAATATTGCTGCCCCTGGTGGGGGTATGGACAAGCTGATCCAGGGCACTGGAATTTATGAATTCTAGAAAACACTGAGCAAATGAGTTAGTACATGAGTAGTTTTCCCAGTTGATGGTGGGGTAGTTGAAATCGCCCATTATTAGGGTATAGTCTGTACCTTAATATGTTCCATTATATCAAGAAATGAGGAGTGGGAATCCTGAGGCATGGCGGGGGATCTGTAACAAGCTACAACCTAGATTGCAGTCTTACCCAGTGTTAGTTACACTTAAATAATTTTGGATGCATTATGTTAAGCAACTAGCATGGAGGTGTGGATATCCTTAATGAATATGGACACACCTCTGCATTAAGTGTTTCTGTCCAGGTTAGGTGGCTGAAAGGTGTGGCATATTTAATTGGGATTGGGAAAATGTTTTGTCTGCTACTAATCCATTTTCCATTTTTAAAATACTACGACGTTTTGTAGATAGATAGTTTTTTATATGTTATGGAAAGGCCTGATTTGATTTAGACCAATTTTTTATTTTTTGGATTGAACAAATGATTTTCTAAGGTTTACACATGATACCAGATAGAGTATATATATAAGTTTGATGTAGAGAGATGTAAAATCATTGATTTGAATCATCTCCATAGTACTATATACACCTACTAGAAAAGACAGATAAATACAAATGCACCCAGACACATTCCACATTCCCAGGAATGTGAGGGCAAGTGTTAAGTAGGATAGCTAGGCTACATAGTACTGATGAAGATGCTGTACTGATGAAGCTGCAATTTGAATTTCTTCTATTGAAGATTCTAATGCCGATATTGATAACCAATATCTGGCTGATGGGGAATGATAGATGCTAGGTTAGAGATAGTTCAGACCATAAACCATAATAGATACAAATATAGATGACATAACACATAACACATATATTGAATTGGTTTTTTAGATTCCAGTTTTCCAGCAATACTAACCAATATGTGGATGTTGTTACTGAAATACTGTTCATTGGGTTCCTGGCCTTGTAGACAACTCAAGGTTGAGGCAAGGTTGGGCTTTTTAAGAATAATTAAAATTTAAGATACTTAAACAACATCTTTTGGTCGGAAACACACAAAAACAGCTACTCTGTTCTTCGTGGTAGTCGGTAGTTTTCAATTGTAATGCCTGCCAGTTTATCTATACCAAAAAATAATTATGTCCATCCATCCATTTTTTTTATTATACTTTAAATATTTGTTTTTTAGATTGTAGAACAGCTGATGTTTTTTGTTTTGCTTTCAATGTCATTGCCTGCCTATGAAAATGAACAAAATGATGAAATGCCGAAAATTTGATTTTAGAACATATGAGACATACAGCTGCCAAATCTATCTACATATGTACTGCCATGCATGTTCCAATGATTGTTCACATTCTTTCTTTTTTTATTTTTTTATTACAACATATTTTAAAGAACCTTTAAAGTGGAAAAGAAGAAAATATAGCAAAATGTATATTAAAGGATATTGAAGAATGGATATTGAGAGTTTCTGGAGCAAAATGCCTACTCCTTTGGTCTGGCTCCTAAAGGCTGGATTTCAATGTGCAGATATTTTTAAGATTTTTAGCAGATTTTTTTTTTTTTATGTCTTTAGATTTTTATATTTATGTATATATTTTTTCTTTTTTTTTTTATGCTATGTTTTTATGTGTTTTATATACTTAGTAAGTAAGTGGTTAAGTATAATATATATTAGTGTTTAATATATATTTTCATTGTTAACTGTAGGATGATAAGTGATGTGATCTTTGTGGTATGAATTATACCCTGGTAATGCAGGGGGTGCTCTCTGGAGCCTTGAACCAAGTCTCTATCACTGCACAGATGTCAATGTTCTCCATTTTAAGGAGTGCCTCAAGTGAGTGCATTTTGAGGTTTAGACTTCTAGCATTGAGTAGCATTACCCTCAGATTTTGCTTGCTTGTACCTGCTATGGTGGTGAATTTGTCATTTGAACCTTGCCTAAAAAAGGCACTACAAGGGTGTCAAGAGCCTTAGCCAGTAGCCTGAATCCCAGGGGTGACAAATGCAGGCCATCTCTGGCAAAGCATCGTGGTCTGTTAATCATGTCGTCCCAGGTAGAGAGATACTGGATCCCCTTGGAATGACACCAGAAGCTTAGCCAATTGTTGAAGTAATCCATTTTGTCCTTGTACTGTGGTATCATTCTGGGCAATGGCAGGATGCTACTCAGGGCTATGATCATACATGCCTGGGCTACATGATCCGAGAGCTCCTCACTTGTCTGTTTTTATGTAGTCCAGGGAGGTATGTCTCAGGTCATTCACACCAACATGGACAATGACAGAGTCATATTTGTACTTGGTGTGGAGTGACCTGAGTGCATGCATTATGTGACGGATCCTGGGACGTGACAGACAGCTGACAGTAACTTTCTCCTTGTTTAGCCTGGTGAGTGGGACATCAGTGTGTTGGTAATGTTGTTTTGCCTTATGGGCTGAGGTTGAGTGGCACACTGATTTTGTGGGCTATGTGTCATTTGGATAGCATTGTGGGTGGTGGTTGCTTGCATTTCAGCTTTGGAGGTCTTTGTTGTTTGGGCAGATTTTTATTGGGAGCCACCGTGAATGTAGGTATGTGGTTTGTGTTTTTATGTGTGGGTTCTAGTGGTGTAGGTTTTGAAGGACTATGTGTTGAGTGTAGTGTGATGCAGGTGTTTTCCTTCTCCTCTTGAATGTCTAGTCCAGTCTTGGCTGGAGAGAGCTTGGCTTCCAGTTTGGCTATATAAGTGCATCTTTCACAGGTTGTAGTGTTGGTTGGTAGGAGGAGAGGGTTGTCAGTGTACATGAGACATTTGCTACATTGCCGCAAGATGTCCAGATTCATCAGGAGGACAGGGGAAACACAGGGAGCTGAACCTTAGACATGCCTGGATAGGTGCTTATTAATTTAAGTACTGAAAGCTGTTTTCCTCTTGACAAGTGAGGAAAGTTGAGTGGTGTAGTGATTTGTAGGTTTAGTGCTTGCAATGTGTTTTGAACAAGTCTTGAGCACAATAAACAGTTTTGAGTGCTGAAACTAGAAAACTGGCTAGTTCTAAGAGAAAATTTGAACAGCAGACTTTCTGGCATCGGGAAAAGTTTAACCATAGCTAAGTGGCACTGTGCGATGTACAAACTCACACAAACACGTGTTTTTAAGCAGAAAGATGAAAGGCATAGAAATAGCTCAAAATGGCCAATAAAACTGCAAATTCTGAGTTGAAACCACTCCTCAAAGCTCACCACTCTCACTGATGAACAGAGAAGCTTCCGTCTAGCTTAGTAAGGTCCTTACAACACAGAAACTACAAAACAGCCCAGAATTCAGCAATTCAGTTAGTATTGCTAACTGACTGTTGTCTCCCAGACCTTATTCTGTTTCTGTTCAAGGTGTCTGTGTGTCGACACCGTGGGGACCTGCTGCCAATACAGCAGCTGAGGTTGGCATAGTGGCAGTGCAGAAATTTAACATCACCAAGGTACAGCTGTATATGTGCATGGTTACCTAGGTACATATGTGTAGAACAGGGTGTGAGGGAGAATGGGGTGAACAGCATAAAATTGCATGCATACTCCTCAACACAGCATGCTACTCTTGATACGTGTCACCTGGGAGTTCCGTAGGATCACAGGTTCATAGGATCATAGAAGGTTAGTAGGGTAATGGCCCTGGGTCCCTTACATGCCTAGCCATTACTTTATCCCCAACAGTATCATCGATCAGCACCTGTTGCCCCTGTCATTGAGGGACACAGGTGTGACCCCTGAGATGGATTTGCAGTTTCCCATCCACTCATCATGGCTGCACTTGATGAGGGTCTGCATGGTATTCTGTTTGACATGTCTGGGAAGTGCATTCCTGAGACAGGTCAGCCTCTGGGAGACAAACTTGTCTGTCCAGCAAGTTTTGGTGATGTTGCATATCAGATTCAGGCCTGTCATGCTGGTAATGCAGGAAAAGTTAGACTCACATATATGGGCCATCTGTTGAAGGGCTGGGCACAACATTGCCATCTAGGTGTGTCACAGCCCACCTGTGGACGACCTGTCCAATACCAAGGGGGCAGAACTGATTCAAGGCTGTCTGCATGGAACAGGTGTTGGAAGCCATGGATTACCTTTGTGGATATTATTATTATGCCCTTTCCAGTTGCTGCAGATGTCTGTATAGGTACATATCAAATTGGCCACGGTACTAATTATTGTTGTACAGACTGAGGACTATACAGAGGTAATGTCCACCATTTTTCTGGATACACTTCCTTTACCTATGTGGTGAACCACGCAAAAGGCTTTTCTGACCACTGCCACTTCTTGATGGCTGAATGCAGCAGTGTTGTGAACATGAGTACCCAGGTCTCTCAATGCAGGTTGTTTGTTTATGTGGTTGCCATTGATGTGGGAAATAGTGGGGCCATGTCCTTGCCATATGGTAAGATGGTACTGTTTTCTGCATTCAGCTTGAGGCCAGAACCTTGCCACCATTCCATACCCTATGTAAGACTCCGTTGCAGTGTGTTAACATCAGTTGGTCACTGACAGACAGTACACAACTTACAGTCGTCACAGCCTTAGGCAGTACCTACAAATATGTGTGATGGTAGTTAGCATTCATGCCTAGATACAGGTGAGGCATTGGGGACAGCCACAACTGACAGGCCTCCACATGTCTACATATTGCACACACATAGGCAACACAGAGTAGGGTTGGGACACTTTTTGTAGTATTGTGAGAGTTGGCAGGACAAACCATACCCATGGAAAGTGCAACAGAGAAGACTTCTCTTGGTCTTCCAATATGACAGCTTATTTTTGTCACATTTCCATAGCTTATGCTTTTTCTCATAATATTATAACATTAAGGTGTTTCTGATGTACAATAACTGCTTTAAGCAACTATTACACAACTTTAGGAAATTTTTGTTGTCCTACACTCTTGGGACCTCTGTATAGTTTGAGTTGTTTTCACAGGTCACACCTGGCCAAACATAGACTGCAACCTGCAGGGAAGGACAGGCGGTGGCCATACCTCTCACCTGTACATATTTCTGCAAAATGTCCTGATGTTTGCCACATATTTCTGGTCTGTTTTTCATAACATTAGTGGCAAATCATTAAAGACCGAAGTTAGACAATAATGACAGATATTTTATTTTCAGACTTCATACCCTTTAGAAAATTCATGCTAATGCATAACCTGTTATGCTATCAACTTTATATGTTTGTAAGAACAATATTTAAAAATTGACCCTATTATTTGGCATTTGTACCATTTTGCTGTATGGGTTTATGCAGTCTTCTTGCTCTAAGGGTTTGAGAGACATGATGGTGAGCCTAATGCAGTCACACTGATGTGAAGGGATATGCATTCAGTCATGCATACACTTACAAAGTTCCCTTATTTGGGAATAGAACCCCTATCTATCTAGTTATATACAATATAGTAGTTCATACCTATCATGTACCATGGAGCTATTGTGGTTAGATGGTGTCTAGCTGTGCTTCTAAGATGGATGACATCAGAAGGGCCTGAATAGGTTGCCAATGGGGGGATGGTAACAAGCCCTTAAAACAGTATAACTGTTATACATAGGCAAGACTGCCACACTGCTGCAGGGGATATGTATATATATATATATATATATATATATATATATATATATATATATATATATATATATATATATATAAACACACACACACACACACACACATACACTCACAGAGTGGCTAGTTATGAGTGTAGAGCCCCTACCTATCTAGTTGTAAGTACTATAGCGCTATGTACTTATCACATGTGCCATAGAGCTTATGTTCCTTGGAGATTTTCTAATGGTGCATCTAAGGTGGGTGACACTAGCAGGTCCTGTAAAGTAATCCAATGGGGGGATTAACAGGCTGAAACAGGCCCTCAAAATAGTATAATCATCGCATACACACTACTACAAGGGATATGCCTCACACACATAGTTGCTAGTTGTGAGATTAGAGCCCCTACCTATCTAGTTTTATGTACTATAGTACTAGGTACTGATCGCATGTGCCCTGGAGCAGGTCCTATAAAGTAATTCAATGGCGGGACTAACAGGGTGGAACATGCCTTCAAAATGGTATAACCATCAGACATACAAGGCAGCCACACTGTTATAGGGGATATGTCTCACACACACTCAGAAATGTCGGTCACGAGTTTAGAACCCCTATCCATCTAGTTGTATGTACTACAGTGCTACATACTTATCTCACATGCCACAGAGCTTATATGCATGGAGAATGTCTAATGGTCCATCTAAGGTGGATGACACCAGCAGGCCCTGTAAAGTAATTTAATGGAGGAGTTAACAGGGTGGAACAGGCCTAAAATACATTGGTATTTTACTCACATAGTCATGACATATACACAGCTGCAGGAGAATAGAGTTACACGAACACACACACACACACACACACACACACACACACACACACACACACACACACACACACACACACACACACACACCCTACCTATCTAGCTGCATACACTACAGTGCTATGTACTTATTGCATGTGCCACAGACCTTATGTGCTGGACAGTGTCTAACATTGCATCTAAGGTTGATGACATCAACAGGCCCTATAAAGTAGGCCAATGAGGGGATTCACAGGTAGGCCCAAGCTTTAAAATATATTGGCATTGTACATACATAGGCAGGAACTGCACACAGCTGCAAGGGGATATTTTACACACACACACCCCTACTGAGTTGCTATTGGTGAGATTACAATCACTACCTATCTAGCTGTATGCACTACAATACTATGTAGTTATTGCATGCACCACAGAGGTTGTGTGTTTGGACAGTTGTATGGGGCACAGGTGTGTTGGGGTAGTGAGACTCTAGCATTGACAGTGAAGAGTCTGTCCTGTGACCTCATTGTGTGTCATTCCCTCACATAGTGCATTGGGTTTTGCTGGCTTGGGGTCTACTGCAAATTAAGGGTTGGCCAGTATTGGATGGAGCATTACTGTTGCCCCACACAGCTGTAGGTTGTTTGCAGCTATCCCTGTAGGCCATTCTATTCCCTTACATACATGCTGCAAGTCCATACATATCATACCACAGTCTACTACCACATTAATTTGTTGTATAAAAGAGTGAATTACCTTGTGCCATCAGCTGTTGAGATAACAGTGCTTTAGGGCTGTCTCTGTCTCATGCATGCCATACACAGCCAATACATGGTAAGGTACAGGTTGTGTGGTGTGGCTGGCATCTTTTTCACTATGTATTTGAGTCAGGGTGAGGAGTTTGTCCCTAGGCCTCTAGGTTGTCAGTGCATGGGTTATGCATTGCCTCTTTGCCAAGGCCAGGGCATACTGGGCATGCCTACATCTGCCTACAGGGACAGGCTCAGGTGGTTCCTCCTCCATATCAGCTTGTAGCTGTGGGAACCTTGGCACTGGTGGGGGGCTGTGTGTCACTTCCTTGTGATGTTCCTGCTGCAGCTGTCTGCATAGGATCATATTGTGTAGCATGGCACATACTGTGAACATGTGTGCACATGCGGCTGGAGAGTACTGCAGGCCTCCACCAGATACATCGAGGCAGCAGAACTGTGATACGAGCAGCCCAAACACACAGTCTGTGATGTTCTTAGTTTGTGCATGTGTCTCATTATGGCATTCTTTAGTAGGTGTGTGTGCATTCTGATGAGTGTCATCATCCATGTTTCTAGTGTGTAGCCAGCATCGCTCAGTAGATGAACATATGGGATGTCCCCCCTGGCAAAAGTCTGGTGCAGTTGTGAGGCATGCCAGAAGTGGGAGTCATGATAGCTGCCAGGGCAGCCAGCACACACATTCATGATAATGCCCTGGGCATTGCACATGACCTGGCAGTTGATGGAGTGATACCTCTTGTGGTTGACGTAGACCCTACCCTCTTCACTGGGTGGTGCTTTGATGTGCACATGAGTGCAGTCTATGGCACCCAGTACCTCAGGGTAGTGTGCTACATGGTGGAAGAGATGCATATTGCTCACCCTCTCCTCAGGGTTGCCAGGTAAATAAATGTCCTCACTGGCATGTGCTTGCATGGCATTCAGGAACTGGTGGAGTTCCCTAGATGCAGATGCCTATGAGATCCCCATTATATCCCCAGCTGGTCTTTGAAAAGTACCTGTAGCTAATATTCTAAGGGTTACATACCTTTGTTTCCACTGGGTTGGGATTCCCTCTGTTGGCTCTGGGTCTGAGTTGAGGGTGGCAGACCTCGGTGAGTTCTTGTAGTGTGTCCCTATCCACCCTGTAGCAGTCTACAATCTCCAGCTCATGTAGCCCCTGGAAAGTCACCCTGGGCCTGAACATTCTTCTCCTTCTCAGTCTGGGCCTATTGTCAGCATCATCATCTTCACTGACCACAGCCTGAAGCACATATAGATGTAGCAGAGTAGCAGCAGCCCCTAGCATTTTGTCAGTTAAAATTCTCAAGTGTGTACTCCAATGGTGCAAAGTATGTGGAAAATCAGATTGTAGGGTGTATGTGTACTTTATAGTGCTGTGCTGCAGTTGCAGCCTGTGTGATTGGCTCATTATGCGGCATTCCCCCTGATAGGTATAGCACTGGGGTTTGAATGGGCCAGTGTCAGTTGAACAGGGCTTATCAGTTATTTCTACCTGATTGGCTTTCCCAGGCAATTTTTTTCCTATTTCTTTCGCTGCTAAGCAGTGCGCCATGCTGCACAAATCCATGGCACTAGTGTAAACAGTCAGCAGTTTTGACACTCCCACAACCACTCTCAGCTTTTCTTAAGCTAGCTGAAACATGCTCAGCAGCATCAGACCCCTCCCGCTTAACTGTGCTTAGCTGAGTGCAAGCAGGTGCTGCTGAGCTCTAATCTGCTTTAACATCCTTTGACATATCCCATTTTGATGTCCGCTACCTGTTCTGCCACTACCTACACAGTTATACCTGACCACAGTTTGTATCTGCAGACACTGTAGCACTTTTTGCTATTCAGTAACCTCAGCTCATTTACATACAGCTAATTGAGTATACCCTGGATACTCCACTACTCTGGGGTCTGCCTCCATAGCCACCACTGACACCTGCCATTGTAAGACTCTACATCCTGGGCACTATAATGCATTATATTGGCAAATGTGTACTTTTGACTTTTGTACACTTTTTATTTTTTTCCATAACGGGATGTTTGCATGGCACGCAGTGCCACAGAAATGTAATATATGTATTAAAAAAAATATTGCTTTTTAATGATTTGCATTGCTTTCAGGTCTCACTGGCCATAGATTTGGCCATTTGTATGCCTATGCTACCATATCCACCCTTTTTCCTAGCCTTTTACAGCCCCTGTGTGATTTTTGCAGTCCGGTACACGGTTTGTATCCGCGTACATTTTTTTCACCAGCATGGCACCTACATGGGTGCCTTTCTGTTTACTGGATTGCAAATCAACCTCTTTTCCATGGTTTCACCAGCTTATGGGGTGATTTTCATTCCACCGACACCTCTGTATCTGCATGCTCATGCACGCCCCTCAGCCCTGTTTCCTGGATCACTTGGTTGGACATGTTTCGTGTTCAGGCCATAACACTATGCCTACACAGAGAATTGCTCTTTGTAGGCTTTATTGAATTCCACCCTAGATACAGTGTTACATATAGTGATTACAGTAATATATACAGAATATATACATAAAACAGGAATTTTATTGGTTGCCAAATGAATTAAATCACAGAGGTATAAATAGAGATATATCAATGAGCATTATTGTACCAGTATCAACAAGTGATGAAAAATAATAATTATGGAGAAAATATCATCATTCAGCAGTAGCAAAAAGCATAGGGGTTTAGTTATCATATAAGAAGAAGGAGGAGGTTAGGTTATAGAGCAGGTACAAAGCCAGAAAGAGTTGAGATGATATTTCCATATTTGTTTGAAGGTGGTGGTGCTGCCTGTGTTTCTTATAGAAGGTGGAAGTGAGTGCCATAGTTTGACGATGGTGAAGGAGTAGAGGAGTTGACCAGTAAGTAAGGTGGGCTTTTCTACTTTTAGAAGTAGATGATTTTCAGATCTTAGTTGCCTGCTGGGTTGGTATTGGTCTATAGTGTAGAGAGAGCAGGACAGTCTGTGTGTCTGTAGATTATTTTGTGTCCTGTAATTAGTTGGGTGAATAAGAGATGGTGGGGGAGTTCCAGCAGCCCAATTGTTTCAGTGAGTTACAGTGGTGGGATGAGAATTTGGCCTTGGTGGCAAATTTGGTTATTCTGTTGTAACACATATCAAGTTTGGATTTTTCAGTAATTTTGGATATTAGTGAGGAGTGGGGCACCATATAGGGGAGAAGGTAATAAAAGGGGATTGTAAGGGTCTGTCTATTAAAGAGTCTAAGAAAGTGTTGGTGCCTGTAGAGCATACTGAGCTTTTGGTGTGTTTTTTTGATGTTATTGTTTATCAGTAGGTCAAAGTTAAGGTTTTCATCTATAATAATGCCTACTAGTTTACTATGTGGAGCAACTTCTATAGTGGTGGTGTCTTGGGCTTGTATAGTGAAGAGTTTTTTATCTAGGGGAGTGGTTTTCTTAGGGGTAAAAAGTACTAGTTTAGATTTTTTTCAAGATTTACGGCAAAATGATTGTTAAGCATCCAAGATTCAGTAGAGAAGAGGGTATTCTGGTTGACTTGCTAGAGTTCAGAGCTGAAATTTGCAGTGCATATTATTGTAGGGTCATCAGCATACTGGATTACTGAGCATTGTGGGAGAGTGGAGTGAAAGTTGTTAATAAAAAATGATAAATAAGAGATGCCAAAGTATGGAGCCTTGGGGTGCTCCTGTGGAAGTATTGAGGAAAGGAGAGTAAGATTGTTACCATTTGGTAGATTGCTGCCTATTGGAGAGATAGCTATTGAATCATTGTAGGGCAGGAGGGAAAATGTGGATTGTGGATAGTTTAGAGAGGAGAATGGTATGAGAAATGGTATCAAAAGCTTTGGAGAGGTCTAGGATAAGAGAAGTAATTGTTTTGCCAGAATTCTGTGCTCAGTTAACTGTATCAAGGAAGAAGACGAGGGCAGTAGTGGTTCTGTGCCCTGGTCTGAAACTATGCTGAGTATGTGACAGAATTGATATTTAAAAGTGATGCAATCTATGAAAAATTAAAACCTTTTTTTTATCACGTATGTCATGTTTAAGCAGTGTGCAGTGACATGCAAACATAGTAGATTGCAAAAATAAAAAAATTAAAATAGTAAAATATATTTAAAGCTATTTTGAAGTTTCCCATTATAATAGTTTATTGAATAGCAAAATGGGCCACGTGTCATGTACGAACCATGTGATTGTAGGCAGAAGAGACAGCTGACATGAAAAGAGGATGTGTCAGGATTTGTGTAAGCACATTGGAGCACAGTTGTTCCCTGCTTAGCTCAGCTAAACACAGCTAAGGGTCAGTCCATAAACTGAAGCCTGCGCTTGTAAGCTGTTACACTGGATCCGTGGGTTTCGTGGTCAGCAGCCGGGGGGAAGTGGAGAAAAAAAAAAAAAAATAAAAAGAAATGGGTTAGAAAAGCCAATCAAATATAATTGACTAATAATCTCTCTGCCACTCAGTTAGGTGATTGAGGGCTTGGGCATGGATGCATTTTTCTAGTATTTTAGAGAGGGATGAGAGAATTGTTATGGGCCAAAAGTTTGTGGTGTCTGTGTTGGTGCCTCTTTTGTGTAAGGGGAGGATGACTGTTTTTTTCCAGATGTCTGGGACTAGGGATTCTTTAATCAATCTGTTTAATGAGTATGCTGATGGGATAAACTATAGAGTTTGCAGCTAGCTGCAGGAAGCTGGGGGCAGATTTTCAGGGGCCAGAGTACAGGCTTTTAGCTTAAATAAACTTTTTTTATTGTAGCAGTGGGTATGGGGGAGAATTTTAGGTTGGAGTCGAAGGTAGGATTGTTTTCTGGGATGATTTGGCCATCAGCTGTCTTGGTGGTGTTAACTGTAGAAAAGGTGGTGGTTAGCTATGGTCTCAATGAAGTAGGAATTGAAGAGGGTGGCAAGTTTGGTGGGGGTTTTGTCTGGGTCAGGGGATGGGTTGCTTTGAGAGCCTGGGGGTAATAGTTGATTAATGGAGGAACAGAATTTTTGGGAATTATCTTTATGTTGGCCTTTTAGTGGGCTTTTTTATCTCTGGTTATTAGTTGTTTTGCTTGGTTATGAAGTTGGTTATATCATAGCAGAGTTGACAGGTCTTTGTTTTTCTGTCATGATTTCCAGATTTTATATCTTGTGGACATGACTTTTTTGATTGAATTTTAAGAGCCTGCTTGCATGGTTATGTTTTATTCATTTTTTGTGGGTTGGTGCTTGCCTATTTAGGATGTCTATGAATGTTGAGTTAATGAATTTGACAGCCTCATTAAGTGGTAGGGATTTGAGGGGATCCCGATTTACTTTAGCTAAAGTTTCGTTAAATGTGTATGGTTGGAACTTAGTCAAATTTCTGCTTGATTTGTATTGTTGTTGGCCTGGGGTAGATTTGCATAGGATATATGCTGAGTGGCAGTCACTAATGGTATTGGGTAGTATGCCTTCAGTCGTGATATTGTTAGGGTGGGCCACTAATATCCAGTCCATTGTGGAGAACCAATTGTTATTTTTATGAGGTCTGGTGATGTCTTGAATTAGTTTTCAGAAGTTGTGAAGGCTTAGTCTTGAATTAGTTTGCAGAAGTTGTGAAGGCTTACGTTTTTGAGGAGTTCTTTTGGGCAATGTCTAGCAAATTAATATTTACATCAGTTAGACTGTTGGTTTCATTATCAATGTTTTGGGATGTCCAGGCAAGTATGTTCTCTAATATTGGTATGTTGTTTCCTGGAGGAATTTACAGAGCAATTATGCAAATGTTTTTATGATTGTTAAGTTTTAATATAGCGATTAATACTTGAGCTGGAGAAAAGTTGGGTGTTGGTTTTAAGTAGGGAATTAAATTATATTTGTTAGGGAAGAGTATTGCTATACCCCCTGCTCCCTTGTGGGACAAATCAGCTCTTAGGCATGAGTAGCCTGAGGGGAGAAATTCTGTGTCTTTTACATATAATTTCAACCAGGTTTCAGTAGCATCAGGGTTGTTTTGTGAAATCGACAACTGGAGTTCATGTATCTTGTTTCCAATGCTTTGGAGACTTATGGTTGATAGCATGAGAGGTTTGGTAGGTTTGCTGGGGTTGGAGAGGGTTGGGCCTGGGTTGGGTTATATATCACTGCACTGGGATATAATGCTTTGGCAAATTATGTGAGTTATACTTAGCAGTTTTTTCCTAAAAATGGTATAGTTACTGCTGGTGGTGTGATAATGGGGGTGTCTTTTGAGAGGTAGAATTTTTACTCTGGATAGTACAATGATATTAGTTGTTAATAAGCTAGGGTGGGTGTCCGAGTAACTTGATAAATGTGGTTTATGTGTGGTGGTTGTACAGGTGGATGTAGGAGGTATGTTGGGTATCTGCAAAGTCATGATCATTGTTAGGGGAGAGAGGGTACGTGAGAGAAGTGCGATCATAGTAATTGCAGTGATGGACATGATGGTAGTTGAGTGCAGTGTCATAGAATGAATATGAGCAGGATAGCTATAGTTTAGGGGATGGAGCATTATATGGCCCTATTTAGAATGGGTGGGGAGGTACAGTAGTCAAGAGGTATGGTACGACTTCCAGAATAATTAGGGGTGTTATTGGATAGGTGGAAGAGTGGTGTGAAAGGGATCAGCTTAGGTATAAGGTTAATGTTATGTGGGGTGGGGAGCAGAGTGAGCATAGCGAATGGAGCAGGCCTGACAACACAGGACAAGAGCTGAAAATCTTTCAGTTTAAGATGAGTAATACGATTAAGATATCAGTATCTAACAAAAGATTAATCTAAGTAGCTCTGGAATGCTTTAAATAAGTATCACTGTATTCAAATAAACAGGGTTGTAGGGCAGTAATAGAGAGACGTTGTGGTTAGTATAGAGGGGATGCTGAAGTGTGTGTGTGTGTGTGCATTTGTGTGTATAAGACTAATTCAAGGTATTATAGTGCCATCTATTGACAATTGGCTAGAATAACGGGGAGTGGAGAACCATTCACTGTTGATGTACATACACCTTTTAACACTAAGCCATAGAACTTTGCAAACCTAAGTTGTAGTTCACCTATTGCAACAGAAAAGTAGTATGGTGTCTGGTTCTTTCTTCCCAGAGGTTTTATTTAGTTAAAAGATAGCCACCTTCAGTGGACAAAATAGATGTTGAGGGTAATTCAATAAAGCCTACATGCAGATATTCGCTGTGTAGGAATAGTGTTAAAGCTCAGACAAGAAACATGCCCACCAAGCGATCTAGGAAACAAGGTAGAGGGCATGCATAAGCTTCCCAGCACTGTGCAGACATGGATGTGATTGCAGAATGCAAATTACCTTATTTGCTGGAGAAAACCATGCAAATGACGTGATTTTGCTACCCAGGAAGCAGACAGGCATCCATATAGGTTCCATGTCTGCAGGAAAAATGTATGTGGTTACTAACTGAGTACTGGAATGTAAAAATAAAACAGGGGCCCTGACAACTCAAATAAAAGCATGTATTAGGTACAGTAGGCATGTCAATGGCCAGAACTATGGTCACTGATATTTAAAAGTGATGCAATCTATGAAAAATTAAAACCTTTTTTTTATCACGTATGTCATGTTTAAGCAGTGTGCAGTGACATGCAAACATAGTAGATTGCAAAAATAAAAAAAATTAAAATAGTAAAATATATTTAAAGCTATTTTGAAGTTTCCCATTATAATGGGCTGCATGCAGACATAGTAGTAGTTGCTTGGTTGCTAAGGGCATAGGCTGTGGTGTAGTGCAGTATCTAGGGTATATGCAATTAGGTATATGCAAATGACCTAAGTTTATTGAATAGCAAAATGGGCCACCGTGTCCACATGTACTAACTGTGTAAGCACTAGAACCATGTGATTGTAGGCAGAAGAGACAGCTGACATGAAAAGAGGATGTGTCAGGATTTGTGTAAGCACATTGGAGCACAGCGGTTCCTGTTTGCACTCAGCTAAGCACAGCTAAGCAGGGTCATGTCTGAAGCTGCTAAGCTGTGCTTAGCTGGTTAAAGAAAAGCTAAGTGTACTTATGTGCAGGGGAGGGCTCTTCCTGCTCAGCAATGTTTACACTGGATCCGTGGGTTTCCGTGGCCCAGCGCAGGGCTTAGAAGTGGAGGAAATTGAAAAAAAATAAAAAGAAATGGGTTAGAAAAGCCAATCAAATATAATTGACTAATAATCTCTCTGCCACTCACACTGCCCCATTCAAACCCCTAAATAATGTAGCTGGCAGGTGTAATGTATAATAGTCAGCCAAACACACAGGCTGCATCTGTAGCACACCAGTATAAAGTATGCAGACACCCTTCAATCTAATTTTTCCAACATACTGTGCACCATTGGAGTACACACTTGGGAATTTTAACTGACAAAATGATAGGTGCAGCTGCTGCTTTGCTGCATCTCTACATGCCACAGGCTGAGGTAAGTGATGATGATGATGCTGACAACTGGCCCAGACTGAGTAGGAGAAGAGTGTTTAGACCCAGGGTAACCTTTCAGGGACTACATGAGCTGGAGATAGTAGGTGTAGAGGGACATACTACAGCAACTCACCGAGCTCTGCCGCCCTCACCTCAGACCCAGACCCAACAGAGGGAAACCCATCCCAGTGAAACAAAGTATGTGTAGCCCTAAGAATACTAGCTACAGGTACTTTCAAAAGATCTACTGGGGACATCATGAGGATCTCACAGGTATCTGCATCCAGGGTACTCCAGTTCCTGGATGTCATGCTAACACATGCCAGTGAGCACATTTATTTCCACAGCACCCCTGAGGAGAGGCTTACGAATATGCATCTTTTCCACCATGTAGCACACTACCCAGAGGCACTGGGTGCCATAGACTGCACTCATGTGCACATCAAAGCACCACCTGGTGCGGAAGGTAGAGTGTATGTCAACCACAAGGGGAATCACTCCATCAACTGCCAGGTCATGTGCAATGCTCAGGGCATTATCATCAATGTGTGTGCTGGCAGCCCTGGCAGTTATCATGACTCCCACATCTAGCACGATTCACAACTGTACCAGGCATTTGCCAGGGGAGACATCCCATATGGCCATCTAGTGGGGGATGCTGGCTACGCACTGGAACCATGGATGATGATACCCATCAGAAATGCACACACCCACTGAAGAATGGCATAATGAGGCAATGCACAAACTAGGAACATCATCGAGTGTGTATTTGGGCTGCTCAAGTCTCAGTTCCACTGCCTTGACATGTCTGGTGGAGCCCTGCAGTACTCTCCAGTCACATGTACACACATGCTCATAGTATGTGCCATGCTACACAATATGATTCTGTGGAAACAGCTGTGGCAGGAATATCACAGGGAAGGGACAGACAGCCCCCCACCATTGCCAAGGTCCCCACAGGCACAGGGGATACTTGAAGGAGGAACCCCCTGAGCCTGCCCCTGTAGGCAGATGTAGGCATGCCAAGTACACCCTGGCCTTGGCAAAGAGACAATGCATAGCACATACACTGACACCCTAGGGACCCAGGGACTGACAACTCACTCCAACTCACACACACAGTAAAAAGGATACCACACACATCACACTACCTGTACCTTGCCATGTATAGGCTGCAGTGGTGGCTGGTGTCTTCAAATCAAAGGGGGGCTGCAGGAGACAGCTGAATGGGTGGGGTCAATGGGAAGGGTGTGGCCAATTAGAAAGGGGAGGGGCTATGCTCAAAACCACAAAAATTAACTAAATACACTGCCCTGGGTGCCAAACTGTCATTATGAGAGTCCAATCAAGACAAAATGAAGTGTAGAAGAATAAAAATATTTCAATGCATTGGCTGCATGACAGCTTACTTAATATCTAGATGGAAACAAAAAGGTTGTGAGGCATGACAAAATAAATTACTTTTTAAATACATTAATGGAATGCCAGTCAAAATCAAGTATAAGAAAAACAAGCAGCACTCAACTCAAACCACTTCTTGCACTGCAGTTCTAATTATAATTTATATTCAGCTTTATTAAAGTACCAAGTAACATGCTGAAAGTAGAAATCTCTGATGCCCCACTTGTAAAATGTTTCTTATCCAAAAAAAGACCTGCTGCCTGACAACTATCTACTTGTTTCATGGGGAAAACATGATCAAAGTAAACAATGAAAAGCAAACAAGAAATAAGCTCAAGATACATTGCTTAAAAGGATTACTGTACAGGTTATGGACCACACAACTGGCATTCTGTTTAGTTTACGGGTAAAGCCTGCAGAGATGACTGGAAGTCTCCAAGTGTAATGAGCTTCTTAAAATAATGTAATCCTGTCCTTTATTACAAATACTGTCATATGCATTTCAATACCCAAGGCTTATACATTATCTAGTTAAGTATTCTCTATGGCAACAACAGAAAGGCTTTCAATGTTGGCAATTTTTTAACAGTATGCTTATTAAAGTTTACTTGCATCTTACGATCTCAGCCAAGCTTACCTGATGGTCATTAAAGTATTGCTGCTTAAACACAGAGCAACAGGCACTTTGAGTAATAAGCATAAATCAACAGTACAAAAAATATGACAGAAACCAGACCATTCTGCAAAAATCAAGGACAGATGAAAAGCCACTGTAGTACTTGTGTCTACCTTGGATGGGGGGGGATACTCTGCACATTTACACTGCATAACTACTCCTTGCCTTGCTTCGACGCATCCAGTCACTACATGGGGGAGTGGGGTGCAACACGTATTTCACAATTTGAAACGTCTCTGGCTGACTGTGATGGCCCTGACACATTTGTCATACCTCTCAACCTCAGAGCAAGAAATCTGGACAAAGCCATACAAAGAAGTGGGACAAAGGCCCAAAAATAAGGACATTTTTTAAATATTGCTCTTATAAACTTAGAAAGAAAATAGAATAGGTCTTGCATTAGTATGAATTTTCTAAATGATATGAAATCTGAAACTCAAATGTCTGTCATTATTTTTTAACTTCAGTCTTAAATGATTTGTCACTAATTTGCCAAAAAAAAAAACACAATTTTATGAAAAAAGGACCAAAAATGTGATGTAAAAATATAAAATAGCCACACAATACAGCTGGGAACCTGTCAAAGAAGGGACACTTTAATATTAGTACTGCTAACTTGAGCAGCTGACAAAATAAAATAATTTACATACATTTCTGAAATAAAAGTAATCTATAACTCTGATTATTACAGTTATTTCTTAATTGTAAACCCTCCATGTTTTCTTCCAAAATTGCTATTTTGCAAAGGGATTATTAGGGGGAAGAGCAACATTTTGAGCCAAAATCAGGGACAGTTGAGAGGTTTGGCTATGCCTAATTCTATAAAGCAATGTATTTGCATGTACCTCTCAACCTGTTAATGCAATAAATCTGGACAAGGCCAAATATATTAGGGGAACATATAAACAGTACTAAAATTGCTCTTGTATAAACTGAGACAGTTGATAGAACAACAGGTCTTAATTTAGCATGCATTATTCTGAAGGTTATGAAGTCTGAAACTCAGTGTGTCATTATTTAGTAACTTAATTCCTAAATGATTTGCCAGAAAACCACAAATTTTATGAGGAACAAACCAAAAATAAGAAGCAAAAATCTATTCATTCTTTGAAAATCTGGACAGTTTGGAGGTATAGTTCAGCTGGGGCTGTCTTTAAGTTTGCCGCCTTTCCCCCTCGCAAAATCATGGTCGAATGGAGCCTCCCCCTGCAGCCATTCCAATGTTCCATTACTTGGCTATTTCACTCCATTTACCATAAACACTAATGTGCATACTGATTTACTTCTATGATGATTTGGACTTCATTTGAAAGTTTTATTTTGCATTTTACAGCACAAACACTAAGACATCTGCTAAACAAACTTAGCATTAAAACTTCTCTGCCCTTGAAACTCACATTCATTGAAACAGCATTGAAACCCACATTCAAAGAAAATACATTTTACCAGTGGCAGATAAAGATTAATTCTGGGCTGTTTTCAAATCATAGACCCCTTGCATATGAAACATACATGTGCTCTTTGATGCACCTTCCTATTGTTTTGAACATTTTTCCAGTAAACTATGAAACAAAACGCATGCACCAATAATGATAAAACTGCCCAATTCAGAACATTTCCATCATAAAAGTCTACTCAAACTTCTACAGTCCACCATTATCAGTAAATATGCACAATTCTACAGTCCACCATTATCAGTAAATATGCACAATCTCTGAAGAAGTAAAAAAGGCATCTAAATAATTCCACATTAAATAAATCTGTAACTAATGAAAAGGTTGCTGCTAGCAAACACCTTTATATTTCATGGTTTCATCGAAAAATAAAGTGTCTGATGCCACTGAGGAATAAATTGCCTATATTACATTAAAAATGATAAGCTAGTAATGTTGCAATAGGAAATGGATGGCAAACTGATAACAGGCTCATAGTTAGTATCTTATCTTTTTCAGTACGGCAGCATTCACCCCTTGTGGGAGTAGAACCAACTACCTTCTGCATCAAAAGCAAGTACACAACCTGTTGTGCTATTAACAATGCAAGCTGGCTTAGCATAAGCAGCACTAAACTTTTCTTCCACTGCAGGTCTCAGCTCCTTGCAAAATCTACTCAATACTCAACTGCATCTCAACTTCGCAGCACAAGAAATCTGAAAAAAGCCAAATTTATTGGGGGGGGGGATCAAAAGCCCCAAAACCAGGGACACATTAAACATTGCTTGTATAATCTTGGAAAGTTGCTAGAATAAAATGCTGTGTTACCACCATACATTTTACTGCCAAGGTCCCTGTGCAAAAGAGTCAGAGCAACATACCACTATGACAAATCAGCTGCTTTGTGAAAGAAAAATGCTGTGTTACCACCATACATTTTACTACCAATGTCCCTGTGCAAAACAGTCAGAGCAACATACCACTATGCCAAATCAGCTGCTTTGTGAAAGAGCGGAAGACTGAAACTTAAATGGCTATCATTTATTGAATTCAGTTCTCACCATAGCTGTCAACCTCTTAGCACAAAACACCTGGCCAAACCCAGTAATGAGGGAATACAGCCCTCAGACATATTCACTGAATTCAGTTCTTGCCACAGCTGTCAACATTAGCACATAAATCCTGGACAAAGCCAATAATGAGGTAATACAGTCCCAAAAATAAGGACAAATTTCAAATATTCATCTTATAAACTTAGAAAATTGCTAGAATAAAAGGTTGTGTTACTATGTATTTTCTGAAGAATATGAAGTCTGAAATTCAAATGCCTGTCAATTTTACTTTTGACGGAACAAAAACAATTTTCAGCAGAGGCCTAGGGAGAAATACTGCAGACGCATGTCTTTGTAAAATGGCAAGACACCAGGGCAAATCCACACAAACACAGGGATGAGATGCAGACTCCACAAAGAAGGCACCCCAGCTAAGAATCAAACCAGAAAACCTATAGCTGTGAGGCAACAGTGCTACCACTGCACCATCAGATATGTAAGAAATTAAACATTCAGAAATCTGAAGTATGAAATTCAAATGCCTGTCAATGTTATTTAACATTTGTTAATCAGGACAGTCTGACTTGGAACAAAAAAACTATTTTCAGCAGAGGCCCAGGAAGAAATAATGCAGACATGTCTTTGTAACATGGGAGGACACAAAAGCAAACCCACACAAACACAGGGAGAAGATGCAGACCCCACACAAAAGGAACCCCAGCCAAGAATCAAACCTGAGAACTTGCAGCTGGGAGGCAACAATGCTACCACTGCACCATCAAATATCAAGCATCGCAACATTTAGAAACCACAAATATTATGAGGAACAGATCAGATGAAATATGAGGCAAAAATCTGCAATTTTTTTTTTTACAAATGGTGGTGGGTAGGGAATTCACGTCCTTAATACCTGCATACAAGGTACAGGGTTCAAGCCTGAGGTATTCCCTACCACACCACCATGAGTTTGTTCTAGCCACCAGTATATAGCAACTGGGGCATTTTCACACACACACACACACACAGACACACAGACACACAGACACACACACACACACCCTCTTACCTGGAGCGATGTGGATCCCATCCCTTTGTGCCATTAAATAAATCCATAGCTGTCCGTGATCCGATAGCTGTTAGTGCACTACAAACCCTGCCCCACACATTACGTCCGTTGGAGCATATCCACCACGTGAGATGTTCTTCCCCTGATGAGACTCCAGCCTGCCGATGTTGCAGTCCGGGTCCGATCCGTTTCCAGTGACAGTCTATGCAGTTACAACTGCATAGACTTCTGGGATCTCTGCTCTTCCATGTTTCCCAGTCTGGACTGTTGCTGAAACAGTCTGCGCATGCTCCAGACTGTCTCAGCAGCAATCCGGACTAGTGCACATGCGCGAAAGTCCGCGAATTTAAATTTTTTGTTTTATCTTTTATTTTCTTTAATTATCTTTTATTTTTTTTTTATTTTACAGCTGGGGGGGCTGCAGTCCGGCAGTCCAATATCACAGGCCGCCCTTGATAGGCTGTGTACTGCGTGCATCCAAAAGAGTCAGTCCTGAAGCACTGTCCTCACAACTGCTGCAGGCACACGGTATGTCACTCTTCCTAATAACAAATGAATGGAGTAGTAGTCTGTAGTAGCATATCTATGGCATTGCTTTATGTATGCAAAGGAATGGGTGGGCTACCAGGATAGCAGCAGCCAACTGAGAGCTATGTGGGACAACAGTAAATGTCTGCTAAATACTGTCTGCCCCAGAATAGGCAGTAGTCCCCAAGATGCCAAAACTCACTGCAGTATATGTGGGGGACTAAGAAACTGCAGGGTCATAGGTCACATGCATGGATATCAATGTTGGACTCCCATACACACCACTCAGCCTCTCACAACAAGTCATCTGTACAAAGCCATAAAGAAATGTGTGGCAAAGAGCCATAAATAGGGACAGTTAGGAAATATTGCTCTTACAAACCTAGACAGTGATATCAGAACAGGTCTTGCGGTTGCATTAAGTCTCTGAAGGGTAAGAAGTCTGAAACTCAAAGGTCTGTCATTACTTTCTAACCTCGGTCTTTGATGATATGCCAGTATTTCCAAGACAACCACAATACTATGCTAAATGGACTCAAAATATGAAGCAAATATCTGGACAGTCTGTGGAAATTTGTACAATTGAGAGGTATGCCCCCTCCCCCAAACACACCCGTGTTTACATAGAAATGCAGTAACATTTATGTTTGTAGGGTAATAGCAGCAGACCACACATTCCCAAGGGTGTCCCGATCAACTTGCTAACTTGTTCCATGTCCACAATATGCAGGGGTTAATGTGCTATGTCTGTGCATGGTTAATACTGTCAGGAAGTTGATAGCACTTACTGCTGGCTGTTGGGGCTTAGTGGTCTAAGTACAGTACTGTGGTTGATAGGGTATGTGGTTTGACACTGGCTGTACCAACTATTTGGCATGTCAGCTACACCTATGCTAGGAGCTGTACACACTGTCCAGAAGTCTATATTTTTTACTGCAGGAAAGCCAGACAATGAAGGGACAGAGGGGCACACCTATGGACAGTACACAGCACAGAGTAACCTACACAGTACCTAGTAGAACAGCAGGTTGTGACAAGTAAGTGTAGTTGTTATAAATAGCTGCCATGTTAGTGTGTCAGTACTGACACCAAGTTAGTGGCCATATATATATATATATATATATATATATATATATATATATATATATATAGGTAACGTATACAAATATATCAATTATAGACAGGTAGAGACAGGGGAAGGGAGAGACAGAGAGAGAGAAAGAGAAAGACATAGAGAGAGACACCCTCAAAGGCATAGAGTGATGTCCTGATGCAAACATTTTCACACCAATTGTAACCACTGGCACGTGCCAGTACAAAGGTGAGCTCCATTGTGTAATAGTAGCGAAGTAGGGGTTATAATCTCATATCACCTGCCGTGTGTGTGTGTGTGTGTGTGTGTGTGTGTGTGTGTGTGTGTGTGTGTGTGTGTGTGTGTGTGTGTGTGTGTGTGTGTGTTTTTCTAGGTTAAAGGATTTTGAGGCCTTTTCCACCCAGTAAACATACAATTGCCCTTCTTTACAAGGCCTGCTTATGTCATTCACCTTAGAAGCACCTTTGGATACTCTTCAGATATTTAAGCTCTGTGGTGCATGCAATAAGTATGTAGCACTATAATGCATTTAACTAGATATATAGGGATTCTAATCTCGGCACTTAGAACTGTGCATTTCTAGGTTAAAGCATTTTGAGGCCTTTTCCACCCAGTAAACCTCCCATTACCCTACTTTACAAGTCCTGCTGATGTCATTCACTTTAGAAGTACCTTTGGATACTCTTCAGTCATATAAGTTCTGTGGTGTATGCCATAAGTTTGTAACACTGTAGTACATACAACTCGATAAACAGGGGTTCTACTCTCAGCACTGACAAGTGTGTGTTTTTAGGTTAAAGCATTTTTAGGTATTTGCCACCCAGTAAACTTTCCATTGCCCTACTTTACAAGGCCTTTTAATGTCATTCACCTTAGAAGCACTGTTGGACAGTCTATAGGTATGTAATCTCCATGGTGCATGCAAAAATGACATAGGACGATAGTAAAGAAAGCTAGATAGGTATGGGGTTCTAATCTCAATGCTAGCAACTGTGATACTGTGTGTGTGTGAGAAAAGCATATCCCGTGTGTTGCTTGTACCATTTTGAGACCCGTGACATCCCCATTGCATTACTTTACAGGGTCTGTTCATATCATACACCTTAGATCCACTGTTGGACACTTTCTAAATATGTGAGCTCTGTGGTGCATGTAATAAGTAGGTAGCACTATAGTACATATAACTAGGTAGCTAGGGGTTTGAATCTTAATGCAGTCAACTGTAGTACTGTATATGTGCGTGGGTAGAATATCCCCTGTGGCTGTCATGTGTGCTGGTTGCACCATTTTAGGGCCTGTTGACCCCCTCCCCATGGCATTACTTTAAAGGGCCTGTTGGTGTCATCCACCTTTGATGCACCATTTTAAAGTCTATAGGCCATATCATTCATCTGTACAGATGTATGCAGAATGTGCAGATGTTTGCAACATATATGTGGTCCATGTTTCATAACAATGGGGGGTTTGTGTCACATCAGTGACAACTCCATGAGAGTTGACATTACAAATAGTGACAGACATGTCAGCTTCAGATGTCATACCCTTCTGAAACGTCATGCTGATGCAAAACCTATTATCCTATCACTTGTCTATGTTTCAAAGAGCAATATGTGAGATGTGTCCCTATTTTGGGGGGGTTACTCCCACCATTCATGAAGGCATTCCCAAGATTAATTGCTGTAAGAGGTTTGAGTTATGAACCCAAAATATAATGTCTGTGGTGCATGCAATATGTACATAGCACTATAGTACATACAAGTAGATAGGTAGGGGTTCTAATCTGACTGCTGCCAACTGTGTGAGTGTATGTGTTTCTGTATGCGTATCCCCTGTGGTTATCTTACCTGTGTGCATGTGATGGCTTTACCAGTTTGTGTGCCTATTCCACCCTCTTAACTCCCCCATTCCCAACCTACAGATGTCATCCACCTTAGAAGCACAGTTACACATTTTATAACACAAAGCCACTGTGGCACATGCAATAGTCATGTCAGTCTGTATTGTACATAACAAGATAGGTAGGTGTGAAAAGTGTCAACTCTGTGTGCATGTGTGGTTCAATGCATGTCCCCATGCAGCAGTGTGTGTGTGTGTTTGAGATGGCTCTACCATGTTAAGGGTCTGTTAAAACCCATTGGCAATCCTGACAGCTCCTGCAAATGTCACCCACCTGAATAGTAATGGCAGACACTGCAAAACTATGGTAGCACTGTGATGTTTCTGTTATGTATATAGCATTATCATATGTAAAAGGTAGAGGTTTTACTGTCAACAAGGGCAGTTCATGAGTGGGTGTATTTGTGTATATGCATGTATATCCCCTTGCAGCAGTCTGTGTTACAGCCACCAGCATACCTCTCAACCCCTCACAGAAAGTTATCTGGTTATAGCCATAAGAAAACATTTCATGAAGTTGTCGACTAATTGCATACAGCAGTTATTGCACATCAGAAGCACCTTAATGTCATGACAAATAGCATAAGCTAAGGTAATGTCACAAAAGGAAACTGTCATATGAGCAAACCAAAGGATATGCTGTGTGTTGCACTTGCCATGTGTATGGTATGTCCTGCCAACTGTCACATTACTACAAGACATGCCCCACAGTCCACATTTGATAAGATGTCAACCACAATCTGTGTCACCTATGTGCATGCAATATGTAGACATATGAAGGCCCTGTGACTACCTTCTGCCCCCATTGACCCACATGTAACTAGGCATGAATGCTAACTGCCACCACACACATATGTACATACTGCATAAGACTGTGTCAACTGTAAGTAGTGTGCAGTCTGTCATTGAGCCACAAACTGCTGGTAACACACTACAATGGGCAATACAGTGGGTATGGAATGGTGCATGCTGTTCACACTATAATGGGCAATACAGTGGGTATGGAATGGTGCCAAGGTCCTGGCCAGAAGCTGAATGCAGACAACAGTGACAGCATACCATATGGCAAGGCCATGGGTCAACTATTTCCCACATCAGCAGCAACCCCATAAACACACACACCATGATGGCAGACCTGGGTACTCAGCATGCTATTAATGTTGCATTCAGGCAACTAGTAGTGACAGTGGTCAGAAATGGCTTGCATGTGGTTCACCACAAAGGTAAAGGGACTGGATCCAGACAAAAGGTGGACATTACCTCTGAATAGTCCTTAGTCAGTACAACAATACATTAGCAGCATGGCTGGTCTGCTATGCATCTATGCAGACATCTGCAGAAACTGTAAAGGCTATATTAACACCCACAAAGGTCATCCATGGCCCTCAACACCTGTGCCATGCAGACAGCCTGCAATCAGTACTGCCCCAGGGGTTATAAGTCAGGTTGTCCACAAGTGTCTGTGGCATGCCTAGATGGCAATATTGTGAGCAGCCCTTCAACAGCTGCCACATATATGAGAGCATAACCCTGTGTGCATTACCGGCACGACAGGCCTGAATCACATATGACTCAGCACAAAAAGCTGATGGAGAAACAGGTTTTTCAACCAGAGGTTGCCTTGTATCACAAATGCACTCCCCAAACATGCCAAAAACAGTACCATCCAGACCCTCTTCAACTGCTTCAAGGTTGATTGGCTGGGAAAAAAACAAATATCTGTCCCAGAGCTACAACATGTGTTCATCAATGCCATGGCCAACATGTACTGATTGATGATTGTGTTGTGGGTTGAATAAGAGACCAAATTCCAGTACTGTAGTAGCCTCCACTATAACTATGAGCCTGTGATCCTAAGGAACACTCAGGTGACATGTATCAACACTAGCTTGCTGTGTCAAGGGGTAAGCATGCAAGGTTATGCTGTCTGCCCCCATTGTCCCTCTCACACTGTTCCACACATACCTTGGCAATGAAAAGTTATCCATGTTGCTAACTTGCCATCTTCAGCTTTTGAAATGGCAGCAGCTCACCACCACTTACACACACAGACACCTGGAAGAGAAACAGAATAAGGTCTGTTAGATAAAAGTCAGTCAGCAGTACTAACAGCAATAAAGCATCATGGCACAGTGGTACATACACTTTGATGCATATGCATGACAATTGCAGCAGACAGCACCTTACCGGGCATAACACTACTACACTACAAAATGTCATTTCCTGTGCTAGATTAACCCTGTGCATCAGACACATATTAGCATGTCCCTGCATCAGTGGTATGGATAACAGGGATGTGGCACAAGTATCATCACATGCACAGGGTGTGGTGTGGGGTTGCCAAAGGCCTAGGCTGTACCATACAGTTGACATCATGTGTGTGTGTGTCTGGAAGGGTGTTGGTCAGCTGGGCCATGGAGAGGCGCCGTGTGCATCTGTCGGTGACCTGCATGTGACAGTGATGTGTGAGTGTGTGCATGCACACAATCAAGCCATATGCTATCCCTACATGAGGGTATACTGGGCAGCAGTGGACTGTACATGGCAGAATGTACAGTTCACCATCTCCAGCCACTAACACAGGAACTGGTTCTGCCAGGAGTGGCACTGGCACCACCATGCCCAAGGCCAGATGTGTTACTACTTTCTTATGGTGAATGGTGTCTGCTAGCTCTGTGTCCCTCATGGGACTGCACAGGACCACTTGCTCATGGCCTGCCACATTGTGGTGTGAACAGCACCCTCCCTTTGTTAGTGCTGGTGGTATTGTCACCACTAGAGTGTTAGTGTGCACTGCCAAGTGGGCTCTCAGTTGATGTTGTTGCTGACCTACGTCCATGTGTCCAATGCCCTACTCACACCACACGTTCAAGCACAGACATTGTGTGGTTAAGGACTGACAATGTCTCACCCCACCATCTATCCACTACATCAGCAAAATGACATAAGGCATCACGAATGCCATGGAGGGTGCCATGCTTGCCAGGCAGTGTTGCATCCATGATCCTGATCATCCGTCTGGTGTACCAGTCACAACATGCCTGTGCCTCCATGATGTAATGAAGCATGCATAGGGTGGCACGTGCTGTGACACCTCTGACAGGGGCTGGATGGGCAGCAGTCCTCCGTTGAGCACCCCTGTCAATCTGCCTGTGTGGGACCTTGCCAGCTCTCTGGCTATGGTTAGTGTGTACAGTCTCAGATGCCATAGTTGCCACACTACCCTGTTTGATGCCATTATACTCTGACTGCCCAATATCTGTGGCTGCTTGGGTCTGGGTATATGTGGCTATACTGACCGTGTGCAGGGACATTGGGGATGGAAGTGGGATGTTAACCAATAGGACAGAGCCAGCCCCCCCAACAACCCCACCTGTGCCTCGCAATGGCCACCATTATCAGCATTGTCCGATGAGGTGGCAAGGGCGACACACTTTGACTGCCATTTTCACCTGTGAGGGGAAGACAGCATGACTACATTAATGCCTACACTATAATGTTTGATCACACACACACACACACACACACACACACACACACACACACACACACACACACACACACACACACACACACACACACACACACACACATGTGGGGTGCCACAAAGGCATTATATAGATGACACCTTCTGACTGATACCATGCATAACACACAATCAGACCACAACAGACACACTCTGGACAGGTCCTCCATTACATGCAGTACAGCTATGTCCAGTTAATGTTGCTACTACTATAAACCTGTGAGATACATGAGAAGTCGGAGTATGTGATGGACCTTCACCTAACACACATTCTACCTGTGTACACAATAGCAATGCACCCCTGTATAGCACAGATACTTTACCTATACCAAACTACATGGGAATATGTTACAGCTCCTGCAAATATGCTACTGTAATTACCAATGTGCTGCACTGCAGTGAACCCTACCAGAAGTGAACATGGAACATATTGCAATATGGTTACACTTAACAGTTGTGTGCATGGCAAACTGGCAGCCCTTAATATGCCTAGGGTATAGCTGACCCATAACATGATAGTTCGGGTCTATATTATAACAACAAATGATCAGATGATCGAATGTTGTTATATCAACCCCTAAATTTTGAATACTCAAAACAGAGAACAACCATAACAGCAATTTTTTTCCCAGGGAAACAAATTGCTGTTCTCAAAAAAACCCCCCAAAAAAACACTAAACACTATATAAATTGGGGGGCTTCACCCCCACATCCCCCTACTTAAATATACCAACTCTGAGATTGCATTACAGTGGAGGAAATGGCACAACCCAGATGGATGGTCCAGTGATTTCTTTCCCTGAGAAAAAATTCTCTGTTCCGGCCATTCGCTATTTTGCCAGTTCGACACTTAGTGTTCGACCTAACAGTGTTCGATCATCTGATCGTTCGCTGAACTGAAATAGACCCGATAGTTCACACTCCCTGGCTACACTCCCTGGCTACAGATTGATGTTCCTCAGTCACACCAAAAGTACCTATGGAGATGTGGGGGGAGGTGTTGTCAGCACACACACATATGGCAATGGTACAGGTTAATATGTGCATTTATCAACATGTACAGTATAAGCTGTGATACTACCCAAATTGCTGACATTCACAATATGTATGTGCACATGGGCATTACACAACCCCAACCACAAATGCAGACAGACCTGACATATGAATACAGGTATGCAAAGGCTGCCACTATGAATGCTACAGTATTAACATAATGACCACGGGAGGCTTACCTGGATGCTCCATGGCTGTGGCCTCTGTGCCACCCACCTCCATGACATATGTACTGATGCTTTCCTGTGAGCTGGTGGCTGATGCCAGGTTTGCCAGGAACTCCTCTGTGGCTGAGAGTGGTGGTTGTGTAGTAGGCCCTCCACCTGTGCCTGCATGGTCCCTGGCCACAGCTGCAGTCATTTGCAGTGCATGGTGTATGAGATCAGTGGCACGGTGTTGTACCTGTTCATAGTTCCTGTGCTGGTGGCCCACATTATTGACTGTTGCTACCAGTTCTGCCCACAGGACAGCAATTTGTTGCAGGTTTTGGTGGCTCCTTCCAATAGTACCCGGTGATGGAGTCTCAGGGCATTAATGATTGTGGCGGTCTTGGTCTCTGAGAAGGGGAGGTTGCATCTTCTGTACATCCCACCTGAAAGACATGAACAGGGGAAGACATCACAGGACTGCATACACTGCTCACCATTATGAACAGACCTTGCATATACAATATTAGCAGCAGTATCCACTGCTAACCCCCACATTGTACCCCCACCATCTACCGGCACAGTATGTCTGTGGGTATTGGCAACATACTGCCATTACAGCATGCGTTGCCCCTGATCCTGATGTTTCATGCTACTTGGTGCATTTGCTATGAAGTGTTGTACGGCATGTAGCTGTTGCACCTATTACTGCTTGGTCATAGGCTGTCTAAATGACCTGCTGTTGTGTCAGCCTCCTACTGTATTAGTAATCACCTGCTCTGTAGGCCCACCCCTCCAGTCTGCCTGGCCTTCCTCCATCAGATTCTGGAGTGTATAGCTGGACAATGTCCTACAGTTCCCCAACCAGTGTGCTTGATATTGATGTCCTTGCACTATGTAGCACCTGCCTCATGTACACGGATGGACAGCCATCTACAAACACCACCAAGAAACACAATGTGTGAGAGTTGGAATGATTGTAGGAACCTGCAGTCCATGTTCTCTGCCTGTCAGTGCTGCATATCTGTCCCCAAAAAGGTTGTCAACACAATCAGTATACCTCACACACCTACATAATATACACAAACATCTGCAGTAGTCATCAACATACACATCGACAAACAAAGGGTATCTCTGAGGCAAAACCACACATGAACTCCACAGCCATAAACAGCACGTAACACACATGGCCACACACCTGTGTCCCACAGCCACACAGGTGCAGCCCATGTCAAACATGTTATACATAGGGGATTCCAGTGGAGACACAGTGGTGCACCTCTGACCTGGCTGTGTATGTGGATGGTCACAGTTAATTTTGTGTCAGGTGACAGACTCCACCATACTGCATATCCACTGCTATCTCTCACCAACAGGTACTGTCATGGGTCTGTTACAGTACATGCTGTTGTGCCTGACCTGACCTGACATGTACATCCCCTGGACTATGTGCAGTGAGACATGAGTGTGCAATGTGTCCCAGGCAGGTATGCCCGTAGCCTTATGCAGCATTATGCTGTCACCCAGGTGGCTGCCGCAATACAATCAGGTAATGATTGCCACTCATTACAGCCGAGTGCTCCTCCAGGCGTCTTCTGCAGTTAACCCCTACTGCTCCTCTAGGTGTCAAATATTGATTGTTCATATTTGCATTAATAATTCCAAAACCATGTTACTTACAAGGCCCCAGGATATTTTGTCTTGAAGCATATGTGATGGCAAACACAACTCTATTAATATTTGACCTCTCTCAATGAGAATTTTCTAGAACTGTAAGGTGATAACTTAGTTTTTAAAGGCTTAAACCACGCCCACTAGGGGTTAAAGGTGCACACTCAAAAGAGCTGCTCCGGAGTGAATGAGCATGTCCACATTTCTCCTGTGCTATTCCAGGGATTCCAGTACTTATGAGTCAGGGGTGTTGTGTTAAACAGACCACGATGCTCTGTGAGAGGTGGCCTCCATCTGTCTTCACAGGTCTTCATGCATCTGGCAGTGGTTCCTGCCAGGCCCATAGTGACTCCATGAGTAACATTGGTGAAGTTATCACTACCAACATACAAGTGTCAGTGCAGTACACATTGAAGCCCATGCTGCTAAATGCTAGAGGTATAGACATGACTTTGCCCTCATTACAAGCATTCCTAACCCTGCAAACTGCAGATATCTGTGCAGTCAAACAGACCAAGGTTCAAAGGTGCAGAGACCACCCCAGCCTTGCATGGTTAACCATCTTATCATACATGCAGAAGCCAAAGTGTAGCTGGTAATGCCATGGGATATGGGGTTTCCGTATATATGAGACAAATACACACCTCCACACTGTACACGCAGTAAGATCCACAGGGGACACTACAGGGGCAGTTCACCTTTTGCCAGCACAATCATATTCAATTCACAGCTAGCTACTGCCCACCACATTTGACCAGGAAGCCCATTCTGCCTATATGGACCTCATCAACTGTATTCAGAGTTGGGGCTGTACCCTGATTCTGGGTCAGCTGAAAGACCCTAACATACATTGTAAGACGTACCCATGCCAGCATACAAATGGTTAGTAAGCCATCATCAGTAGATGTAGAAACACCTTGGTGTGACCAGAGGCTACCCCCATATGAGGTGAAGATGTATTGCAGTTGACATTACACAACATGGGTTAAAACTGCTGCACACCTACAGTATCATCCTCCATGGCAAAGCAACCATCATGCAGTCACATTTGCAGTCACCATCTCACACATTACCTATCCACCAAGGGCAACCATACATACACCTCCAATGTGAAATAAATCCTGCTGGGGGGGTATACACACCATCACAGACCCAAAACCATCATCAAGGACTGGGACCAATATATATAAGTGCGATATGTTCATTTGTACAGATGCATGTAGTTAGGTATACCCAACAGGTCTACATCATCCTCTGCTAGGATATGTACACCTGTCTGGTGGACATGTGCAATACATACTGTCCATTACAGGAAAAACATACCACTGTCCGAGACGACATAGGGGCAGCTGCCCATTTTGGAGCACTGTCTCCTTAGTATGTACATGAGAATGGGATTTGCACAACAAACACAGATCCTACATTGCCTACGTCCACTACATGCAGTCATCTCCTCTACTGCACATATGTCTGCACAGCACAGGAAGCAGCTGCAGCTTATCACTTGTGGTTCTCAGGGACACCAGCTATACCACTGCTGCTGGTATTACATACCAGATGCCTGACAGAGTTGATGTAGGCTTCACCTGCTGTGTTCCCCATGAGTGCATCAGGATATCTACAGTATGTTTCCCATCTCCTATATGTGGGGAACAGGTCACCACTGCCATATGATAGTCATGGTATACATCTGCCATGGGAGCCTATAACATCACAGGATGTATCCTGTATGATCCCATACATAAACTTGCAACACCATAAGGAACCATATTCAAAGGAGGACTGAGTATCGCCTTTGTTCCATTCATTTCATTTTCACTGTCATCCCTTTAGACTAAGGTGGGCTGTCCTAGCCTACCTAGGCTATTCTGCAAGGCCATAACACAATTTGAAGTGAACTCCATTAACAAGGACATGTGTGACCTGGACACACTCCATTATGCATATCTAGGCTTTGTCAAGGAAGGGTTCATGTCTGCTACACTCAGATGACCTTGACAACATAGTCACAAAAGCTGTGGACTGGGGGTGACACTGCAAAATGCCTACCTTGAACTGGATAAACTATGTGACAATATAGCCCATGTGGCCATCATAGATACAACACTGCCAAGTATGCATCACACCATATGTTGCCATAGGAGTAGCATACCAGTGTGCTGACATTACCCACCTATTCTACAAAGGGAAATGCACCTCATGTGGTTCACCCATAAGTAGGCATGTAACCTGTTGTTCTGTGCTTGGGCCTCTGTTATGTGTGATGTACACATCTGAGGTGCATGTAACAGCCATTAGCCTATGTCCAACCATGTCTGTGGGCAACTTCTTTGCTGTGTGTCATCACCAGATTATCTACTGATGTGGACATCTGCCTAGGAGGGTTTCACACAGATACATGACTATTGCCAGACACATGGCCTCAGGCCACATAACAGAACATAATAAAAAACAGTCACCAAAGAAAAATTGATAGTCTTCCACTTTTAATACGCCAACAAACACTGAAATACCAAACAACTAAGCACTTTCACCAGGCTACAAACCACTAGCTTCTTCAGAGTCATTTGGTTTAACATCCACAGTTCATTAAATATACACATTTAATTAGTTAATTGATTACATCACCAACTAACCCAATGATTTGACTAGCTTCATTAATACGCTAAATTCATATTTAATAAATAAATTCCTCTTTGCTTGTTTTTCACCTTACATAAAAGTTAAAACACTGTAGTATTAAGAAAATTGTGTTCATATTCAAAATTAAAACTTAATACAGTCACATTATTTTGCGAACATACAAATTTAAAGGCAGGATGTTTAACTTGTTACTACTATTGTGAAGCATAACTTGTAATACAAATTAATGAATACTCTAAAAATGTTTTCCATTTCTATTTACAAACCTAATAATATTGACCAAGCACTGTTTGTTAAATGACAAATTTTCAGTTACACTTGGTTTGATTTTAATTTTAAAATAGGCATTAAAGAAATAGCATCATTTAAGCAAGGCAATTTAAGGGCATTTAATCTTAATTGCCAGATTGTCTCTAAAGCTCCAACCTTATTACTAATGTCACAACCTCTTTCACCCATGGTTACTCGGCCTATAATAAAAAATGTAAACTTCTTAAAATTCTTACACATTTTTGAATGTAAAAAAAGTGCATTGTGTTCATCCTTTCTATTAATACATCTCAAGTGTTCTGAAATTCTGTCACACAACCTCCTGATGGTTTTACCCACGTAAAATCCATCATATGAAATACATGAAGCAACATAAACAATATTTTTAGTGTTGCAATTACATATTCCCGGACATGGAATTGTATATTTAAAGCCATAAACGCATAAATAAGGTCCCTCATTTATATATCTACAATATTTACACATGGCACATTTCTTCATACAAGATTTTCTTCCAGTGTTAGTTTCTCTTTCAAGTATACCCTTTATGTTATTCCCTCTACTATAAACTATTGATGGTTCAGGTCCTAAAATAACTTTAATGTTGTCACTAAGGCAAAAATTCCAGGCATTTCTTAAACTTGTCACCAAATCCTGAGCTCTATCATTGTATTTAAGTATAAATTTAGCACCTAATTTTTCTAAGTTATTGTTACTTTTCGTAATAGGTGCTGTATTTTGTATAATAGGCATGTAACAGGTTTCCCTTTTTCTCATAATCTCTCTTTTGATGTTTAATAATAATTTAAGTGGGTACCCCCTGTTCCAAAACATTCCTATTAACTTGTATAATTCAGTTTTAAAGGTTAAGTTGTCACTGACCAGCCTAGATGTTCTCACCATCTGGCCCTTAATAATGCCTTTCCTTTGATGATACGGGTGACAACTATTAAAGTGTAATAATGAGTTGGAATATGATTCCTTTCTATAAATATTACTACATAGGCCTTCACTTGTTTTTTTATAGTTATATCCAAAAAATGAATCTCCTCATTGTGCCATACATGTGTAAATTTAAAAAAATTCTATTGCGGTGTTTAAATAATCAATAAACTCTGTAATAGAGGTTCCATCCCCTTTCCATAATATTAATACATTGCCTAAAAATCTATTGTATGACAAAATCTTATTTTTATATTCAGATGAAAAAATAAACAATTCCTCTCAGGCAAGTAATACTAAAAAGCTCCACTCTGATGTGATGGTAGAACGAATGGAAATGAGTAACAACAGCCCTACTAACTCTGGGATGCAACTTTTTACTCTACACTCACCAATTAATAGTGGAGTATTGAATGACAATGTTCCATCCACTTCTTACAGCAATGTTGTGGCAAGGCAACAAAATCAAAACGGAAGATTACCGGCATTGAACGCCAATCAGGTTAGTGCTATAGGACCACGTGATTTCAAAATGTAGTTCCAGGAACCTGCGTTTGAGGCTAACTTCTCAGGCCTGAAGGAGGTGAGAAGATCATTACCCACTTTAAAAGAACACATTTTTAACTTTGAAAAACTATGTATTAGATTCAGAGCTATTCAACTTGACAATTTGTTTTGAAAAAATCATTGGCTTTGAATGAAGTACCACAAAATGTGCGGTTGTGGAAACTCCCTATGGGAATAGAAACTGGTACTGCAGCACACCGCAAACTGATTTTGCTGTTTAACAAGACAGGTATGGAAATGTTGTCTATTATTATAAATAATAATGAGACTAAACTTGTAAAATTGCAGGAAGAAATTAATAGCCTCAACATTAGTATCACGAGTGATTTACCTTTTGCTCAATAAAAAGACAGCTTTGATAAAGTGTTAAAGAGTGTAGAGACTTTTGTTAATAAAAATCTTACTACTAAACACAAAAAGCTTAACAGAGACACTCTTGACTATAAGAACAACTGTGCCTATCCACCGGGCACTAAACTGCAGCAAAAAATTAACACTACCCTGATGGACAATCGAGCTGATTTTTGTTGAACATAATAAAGTAGATGAAATCAATGACAGTGATGAATGTTTTGTAGAACACCAGACCAAATTGAGTAGATCAGAGAGACTGTTAAACAAGGGGCAAAGAGGCAGGAATGTTCAACACCAGTATTGGAAAGGTTGTGGGAGGAGGGGGTACAGAAGGGGGTATTAACTACTATGATTAAGAGAGATGTTTATTTAAACAAATTGAAAAAAGTGTTTTCCAAAGAAGCATTATGTGTTTGTAATGACAGTTTGTTAAATTTTATAGAATTGAATGGTAAAGAAATGCATGATTTGTTACATGAGCAACATTTGCTTGGAAGTTATCTCCACAATGAATGTTTAACAGATATGAGTTCTTGGTCGACTTTTAGTAAGCCTGAAGAAACCATGTTTCCTACTATTAACAACACATCTGAGTGTCATAAAGTATTTAAGAGAATTTTGTTTTATATACAACTACATTGACAAGTAGATAAGAGATGTTCATTTTGAATTACTAAGTAAGGGCATGAATTTTGTACCAACTTATAGGCTAGATATTGCTCAAGTTTTGATTGACCTTAAAATGTATATGAGACAGTTAAAATTGAAAATGTTTTTTTCCTATGATAAAGGAAATACTATTGGGACAGGAATGAACATACCCTTTAAGAAAAGTAGTACCTTCATCCCCTCACCAAACTCTGAGGTTTCTACCCTAGAGAGGTGTGTGGAAACAGAGTTTAGAAGAATATCACAGGAAAAGAATGTAAAGGACAATTTATCAAAAGATGAAAGGTTGTTTTTGAAAAATGTATCTCAAAACAGCCAATACAGGTTTATGAAACCAGACAAGGGTGGGGGGATGGTGATTATGACTAGAATGGACTACTTGAGTAGGATGACTAATATTCTTAATGATGAGACAACTTATATGAGAATATCAAAAAATGAACTACACAGAGCTTATCTAAAGATAGATCTGTATCTTCAGGAAGCACGTTTTCAGGGTATGATAAATGAGATAGAATTTAATTTCTTAGCAGTAAAATTTCCATCATTGCCAGTTATGTTTGGCATTCCCAAGGTCCACAAAGAGGTGAGCAACCCTCCATTTAGACTGATAGTTGCAGCTAGGGGCTTTAAGACAGAGCCCCTTGCTTCCTTTGTGGACACTTGGTCTAAAATAGTAGTTGAAGAAGATGGACATATTTTGAGAGATTCGTGGCATTGTCTTGGGAGGCTAAGGCAAGTTAAAGACAACAACAATTTTGTTTTTTTAACAGTGGATGTAGTTAATTTATTCACAGTTATCCCTCATGAACAATGGCTTACTATGTTTTATGAGAGTCTCGTAAAAAGTAAGAAGATGGATAAAAATAGAATAAACTTGCTCATAGACCTCATGGAAATGGTTTTAAAGAACAACTTCATCAGTTTTGAAGGAGAGATTTACCAACAATTAATGGGTCTAGCAATGGGAGCCAAATATGCCCCTGTATTTGTTAATTTAGTATTACTTGCCTGGGAGGAATTGTTTAATTTTTCATCTGAATATAAAGATAAGATTTTGTCATACAATAGATTTTTAGACAATGTATTAATATTATGGAAAGGGGATGGAACCTCTATTATAGAGTTTATTATTTAAACACCACAACATATTTTTTTAAATTTACACATGTATGGCACAATGAGGAGATTAAGTTTTTGGATATAACTATCAAAAAAACAAGTGAAGGCCTATGTAGTAATATTTATAGAAAGGAATCATATTATTACACTTTAATAGTTGTTACCCGTATCATCAAAGGAAAGGCATTATTAAGGGCCAAATGATGAGAACATCTAGGCTGGTCAGTGACAACTTAACCTTTAAAACTGAATTATACAAGTTAATAGGAATGTTTTTGAACAGGGGGTACCCACTTAAATTATTATTAAACATCAAAAAAGAGATTATGAGAAAAAGGGAAACCTGTTACATCCCTATTATACGAAATACAGCACCTATTACGAAATTAACAATAACTTAGAAAAATTAGGTGCTAAATTTATACTTAAATACAATGATAGAGCTCAGGATTTGGTGACAAGTTTAAGAAATGCCTGGAAGTTTTGCCTTAGTAACAACATTAAAGTTATTTTAGGACCTGAACTATCAATAGTTTATAGTAGAGGGAATAACATAAAGGGTATACTTGAAAGAGAAACTAACACTGGAAGAAAATCTTGTATGAAGAAATGTGCCATGTGTAAATAATGTAGATATATAAATGAGGGACCTTATTTATGTGTTTATGGCTTTAAATATACAATTCCATGTCTGTGGATATGTAATTGCAACACCAAAAATATTGTTTATGTTGCTTCATGTATTTCATGTGATGGATTTTACGTGGGCAAAACCATCAGGAGGTTGCGTGATAGAATTTCAGAGCACTTGAGATGTATTAATAGAAAGGATGAACACAATGCACTTTTTTACGTTCAAAAATGTGTAAGAATTTTAAGTTTACATTTATTATTATAGGCCGGGTAACCATGGGTGAAAGGGGTTGTGACATTAGTAATAAGGTTGGAGCTTTAGAGACAACCTGGCAATTAAGATTAAATGCCCTTAAATTGCCTGGCTTAAATGATGCTATTTCTTTAATGCCTATTTTAAAATTAAAATCAAACCAAGTGTAACTGAAAATGTATCATTTAACAAACAGTGCTTGGTCAATATTATTAGGTTTGTAAATAGAAATGGAAAACATTTTTTAGAGTATTCATTGATTTGTATTACAAGTTATGGTTCACAATAGTAGTAACAAGTTAAACATCCTGCCTTTAAATTTGTATGTTCGCAAAATAATGTGACTGTATTAAGTTTTAATTTTGAATATGAACACAATTTTCTTAATACTACAGTGTTTTAACTTTTAGGTAAGGTGAAAAACAAGCAAAGAGGAATTTATTTATTAAATATGAATTGAGTGTATTAATGAAGCTAGTGAAATCATTGGGTTAGTTGGTGATGTAATCAATTAACTAATTAAATGTGTATATTTAATGAACTGTGGAAGTTAAACCAAATGACTCTGAAGAAGCCAGTGGTTTGTAGCCTGGTGAAAGCGCTTAGTCATTTGGTATTTCTGTGTTTGTTGGCATATTAAAAGTGGAAGACTATTGATTTTTCTCTAGTGACTGTTTAATTTTTTCATTTTTTTACAAGTTTACTTTTTCCGTTTGGAGTACACTACACATAACAGGACATGCAGTGTGAACTCCGATGGGGAGAGTGACGTCACCACATATTATGACAGTGCAAACATCTTAGGCACACAATACTAGAGAGATGCATACACTCTCAGGTCTCACACTACCTCCTTACTAACAACCTCCTTTCCAGTACTCAGCATGGTTTCTGACCAAACCATAGCACCACCACTGCCTTACTCTCCTTTACTAACACTATCCTTTCAGCAAAAAACAATGGCTATCTCTCTCCTGCTACTTTTAGACCTATCTAAAGCAAAGCATTTGGTCTGGTCCCACAACAAACAACTGTCCTCCTCCTCCTATCCTTCTCACAATTCACAATCAGTTCCCACTGGTTTTACCTGTTACCTGTCTGATCTGACCGCCAACAATCCGGCACATATCTCCCCAACTACCCTCCAACAACTCTCCTTTAACATCACAGCAAAAGACAACACCACTATAGGAAATAGACAATAAAAAAAAAACATTCACATATCCATGACCATAAAAAGTCCCCGTTCCATCACCTTTCTTTCACCTCCACTAACTACCTTGATGATAGCAAGCTCAGATGCTCATAAGCCTAGTACTTATATTATACAGGAACTTCTCATTGTTAAATTTTTAATACCTGTTATGTAAGATAAAGATTCTAGTTGTCTACTGATGTACTATGTTCTTCATCTGTAAATATGTTGTAAGTAATTTCTATGTTAAATTGTTGTCGCTATGTAATCCAATGTAAAACTAAATGTTGTTTTTTTTTACTGGAGCTTTTCTTCAACAAATTTAAATAAATAAATAAATAAATAAAAATACATATGGGTATGTTGTCATGGAGCATGGGTTATAAACATCCCCACATCCCACCCAATGAGTACCCTTAATGTCTATGATTCACTGTTAATCATTCACATCACACAGCACATGCAGCAGCTGGGGACATCGCAGAGATTCCCCAACAGGGAATACCATTCCATCACACATGTACCTCACAGCGATAGGCCATAAGGCCAAAACTCTACCGGGTTTCATACATAATCCTCATGGGTGACCTCAGTGTGGCATGCAAGGCACTCACAGACTCCACATTGCTGGGACTGCTGCACAAGTGCAAGTCATGCTCCATTCTTTTAACACACACACACACACACACACACACACACACACACACACACACACACACACACACACACACACAAAACCTGGTGTGTGGCATGAAGTGGCCTTGTTAGTCGCTCAGATGTGTGTTCCACACAATCAACCTGCGGTGGAATGTCCACCCTGTTCACATCAGACTGTGTAGCTATTTACACCTTTGCAATGCAGCTTTGTTAACTGGGTGGTTAACTGCACATACACCCTTGGGATACAGCCTGTGTCCCTGTTGGATGGGGGCATCAGGTGATGCCTTCCATACACTTGGGATAACATCTAGCCTAGGCATATGTCTGGTAAGGGCCCATAACCTAGTAACACGAAATGGCACCAGGTGTAACAGATATGGCCTGAGTGATGTAACAGGCTGTGTTGGTATGTGTCTACTCCCATCATTGTCACCGACTGCTGGGTGTCCCCTATGTGCAGCATGTTAGTACCATGTCATCCAGCCTACATCCAAAAAATAGGTGAGTGGTACTACAAGTGCATGTGGACATTGCAGCAACATCTGTGCTACACAATAACTGAGAACAGTGCATATGTGGTGTAGTACATCCTCCTCATAGCTGTATGACATCTGCAGTACCCGAATATTTGCAGATTGTGTACATGTGCCTCATAGATGTAGACCACCTGCCACAAAAAGATGTATTTCCAGACACCGATGGGACAGTATGTGATGGCAGACCCCTGGGAACACAGTAATGGTACATGAATATCTGGTACTGTATGCATTCCCTTACATTGCATGCTCAATATGTATGGACTGCCGCTGAGCCAGAGCCATTGTCCCCCCACTACTAGTAACTATAACCTGCTGTCCTGCTGCAGGGGGTCACAGGATATGCTGACCATAGGTATCAGGCAATGAGGTGCAGGTGTGGGGTGCACAGTGACCTAGCTAGAGTACTTCATTAATGGTGAGGGACATCTGTACAATCTTTGAACTAAGTCTGTATGACATTCACAGAGTGAGAGGGGCTCACTGACAGTACATGATGTCATATGCTGCCTGTATCCACCAGTTCTTACTGTCAGTATTGTACAATAGACAACAAACTTAGCTGTCACATGTGAGCTTACCATTATTGGGGTGATTCAGGGGCCAGAACTGTGATCTATGTCACTACAGACAGAGCTGTAAGGGATGGCCATAGGTGCTGAACAGCAGACTGACTAACAGCAACATGTCAGTCCAGGAAATGTTGTTGAGACCTATGGTTTAAATTCTTATGTCCCATGACTGCATCCCCCCATCTGCATTCCATTACATGCTTCACTGAATGACATACCTGGTATAGTGCTGTACTCCTGAGTGAAGACATACAGTTGTAGTATCTGAGGGAATCGCAGTCTCTCTTCATGAATAAAGGTTCAGACCTGTTTAGCAGCAGCTTACTTTTTGTAGCTAATGCTCAGGAACAGGTGATTGCCTGTGCACCAATTTGTGACTCCCACTTGCTAACTGGGTACAGAACAGCTGGGTCTATACAGTGCTATAATTAAGGCCTTCATGTAGGCCTTCCCCCTTTTCATAGCCTGTGAGGAGGACATTATCGAGCTATTGGCGCTACAGCATCACAGAGGGTAGGTAGAAATACTGTCCACAGTTTGGATTGATGTGTTATGCTGACAGTTTTGCATGCTATGTCTGGCCATTGTTAACAGACTTTCAGATTCTATAGCAGGGTACTGTTGAACAATGTGTGTTGGGGTCAGTAAGGAGACAGGCAGATGTGAGTGTCATACATCCTTTATATGTGAATGTGCATGGTTCATAGGTTCATAGGTTCATAGATTAGTACTAGGCTATCTGTCCTTGTGAGCCATTTTAAGCCTAGCCAATTATCCCCGGTGCTACAGTTGATGCTGGTCTATCAGCTGTGTATGCTTGTAGGGGGAGACTGTGACACATGTCCCTTTCACATGAGCGCCCCCCAACCCTTGATGTATGTGTGTCATGTGGATACTCTGTTCTAGATGTATGGGTGGTATGAAAGGTCTGTAGCAGGTAGCTGGACATACTGCTGCATGTCTAGCAGGCCACAGCTGCAGCATTTTGGCCAGGAGTCAGACTAGGGATTGTGAAGACATAGGGGGACAGCAAGCTTTTATGTCAGTGAGGGAGCGGTATCAGCTGTTGTGTCACAGCATGGCCTGGATGAGGGTATGCATAACAGTCCAGGTGAAGCATGTGCCTCTGTTACATATGTTATGTGATAGTACCATCCAGAGAGTGTTAGGCAACATTCAGAACACATATTCCTAATTGTGAAATTTGTCCTCTCCTGCAGGCCTTTAACACACTACTGTGGGTGACAGTGAGTGTGATGGCTCACTAAGGCACTGTATGAGCACATCCACTCATGCATGAATCATGCCATCCCAAAGAGAATCAAGACAGTCTCCTCCAAAAAAAGGAAGCCAATCTGGTGGTCCCCTGCCATAAACAAACTATACAACAGAAGGAAGGAACTGTTGCAGAAAAGAGGAAAATCCCAGGATGCAAAAAACTCCCTTACCAGCCTCAGTAAGAAGCTGAGATCCCTCATAAAATCCTCCAAAGCTTGTTATGAAAATAAAATTGCCAAAGATTCCAAAGTCAACCACAAAGCATTTTATAGTTATGTCAATAATCTAAATGGCAATGCCCAGATCTGCTCTGAGCTACAGCAGAATGGCATTAAATATACTGATCCCAAGGATATTGCCAATATCCTGGAAGATCGATTTAATGCCAACTTCACCCCACTCTCACACCCGAAAGGGCCCATCTCAATACCAAAAGATTACCAAATTCTAGTAATCACGGACACACAGGTAGAAACCGCACTCTCCAAAGCTAAAAATACAGCATCCATGGGACCAGATGACATCCCGGGCTGTGTACTATATGAACAAGAAAATGAAATGGCACCTCACCTAAGTGTCATGCTTAATCATAGCTTCACCTCAGGCTTCATGCCCACTGATTGGTGCACAGCTACAGTTATCCCACTCTACAAGGGGGGATCCACCTTGGATCCTGGGAACTACCATCCCATCAGTTTGACAAGCCTGATTTGCAAGGTCATTGAACGCATTATCATGGAACTTATAAACAAAGACATTGGCAACATTCCAACACTGGACCCCTCCCAGTTTGGGTTCATGAAGGGCCGATGTTGTCTCCTGAACCTGATTGACTTCTTTGAATCAGTCTCCAGAGCTGTGGACGAGGGTAAGGCGGTCCACACAGCCTATCTGGACCTCGCCAAGGCCTTCAACACCATCCCCCACTCTGGAATCATAGATAAACTTACTAAGTTGGGCATAAATCCCTATGTTACTAGATGGGTTGATAACTGGCTAACTGACAGAACCCAGACTGTAAAAGTAGCCAACTCCAAATCCAGCTCCAGACAAGTGGAGTACCTCAGGTTTCGGTCCTGGGACCACTCTTGTTTGGCATCTACTTCTCTGAAGTACAGGTCAACACTAAGGGACTCTGGCTAACAACGTTCGCAGATGACTGCAAACTGGCAGCCATTACTGAATCACCAAATGATGTGGATATTCTAAAAAAGAGCCTTACAGAAACAGATGCTTGGTGCCAGAGCCATGGGCTCAAGCTTAATGGCAAGAAATGTATAGTTTTCCCCTTTAGGAAAAAAAACACGTACCCATGAATTACCACATAGGTGGCAGTACACTAAACACTGAAAGTGTGATGACAGACTTAGGGACACAGGTGGACAGTGGTCTCACCTTCGATAACCACATCACCACAACAGTCAGGAAATCCTTCTATATGGCACACCTCCCCTCTAAGGGCTTTTCATCCAGAAAAAAAGGAGGTCATGTCTCACTGTACTCATCCTTCATTAGACCCATTATAGAGTACAATGCCCCATTTGGTACATACCTCACATGACATCTGCAACAGCTGGAAATGACATAAAAATGCCTCACTAAAAGAATCACAGGCCTAAAGCAGATGCCCTATGCTGACCATCTATAAAACTCCAGCTATACTCTGTGGCATATCATCTGTTCAGAGGCGATTTCTGCTTAACATACAAGGCCATGTCAAACCCTGAGCTGCTGTACATGCTCCACTTAAAGAAATCACAATCCCACAGAGCCACACACTCCAGGGATCTAAACCTTGTCATCACAATGAACAAAACATGCTGGAGGGATGGGTTCCTGACCCAGAGACTCCTCAGAATCTGGAATAGACTGCCCATACATGTCACGCAGGGCACCTTCTTGGCCCTCTTCAAAAGGAACCTTGACAATTGGATGGGAGATAGGATATTCACCCCGGGGATCATGTTAGTCGAACTGCTAGACAGGGGTCCAGGGAAGTAAATATTGTGGGAAGAAATATACAGGGAATTGTTATGGCTAGGCTTATATAGGCCCTTGGGCCAATAGCCTAGTACCAACCTATGAACCTATGAATCTCTGAGAGCACATTGAATGGCTCAGTTATTCCTATGTTTTATTGACATGCATGTAGTTGTTGTGGCACAGATTGGGCTGTGGGCCAGGACTGTGGGTGTCCAGAAGTTACACATGTTAGGGATGTAACAGATAGATGAAATAGAATATATTAATAACATATATTATATATTCATAATTATAATATCGTATATAATGATAATATATTATTATATTATATTATGATAATAGATTTTATATGCTATATTCCTAATAAGGTATTATAGTATGTCAGATGTATTTGTAAGACATATGTGCATGCATACAGTGTGTTACACATGATTGGCACAGACATGTGTGTTCAGATGTGTATGACGTGTGACAGTGATCTGTCTGTCATAGTTTGTAACCCCAATCTGCACTGCATTGTCAGTATGTCAGGGCACAGAATAGTTTTTATGGCAACTCTGTCATAAGTAGGGGGCACAAGTGTGTTTCATTCAGCAACAGTCTGTGCACTTGTCAGCTCTACCTGATACTGTAGGTGTCCTGTACATCCAACAGCATTTATTTGTCAAAGGCCCAAGTTAGGTTTGCCACCTTTTCAAATGGCCAAAGTGGGACATTTTTGGTAAAAGGACCAAACATACCCACAGTCAGTACAAAGGACAGAACTTCATTGTTTTGCCTAAATAAAAGCTTATTATTGTAGCATTTTATTTTCTTATTCTGTTTCTTATAACATTTAGGTGTTTCAGATACAGAATAACTGTTTTATGCAAGTATTACATAAAATATAGGAAATATGTTTGTCCTAACATCTCAGGACATTTGCCATTGTTTCTGTTTCTTTGCAGGACACAACTGCTCAAAGAGGGTCTGTCCTCGCAAAGTGGGACAGGTGGTCACCCTAGCCCAAGTACACTGTGATTTGTCCCATTATATATAGGAGTAGTGTGTCTCTGGCAATCAGGATATGTTTGTAAAAACAGTAACTGAGCTCCAGAGGTCTGTTATCTGCTGGCGTAATGCACTATGATTTAGTTGACAAGGTCCTGGGTGCAATACTTGGCAGTGGTATCTTTTTTACCTGATGTTAAATGACTATTGCATGATATATTTTCGAAAACAGTCCTAATTCCCCAGAACTGGTTTGGTGTTGTAGCGCACAAGGTCCTGGGTTTGAGACTTGTCAGTGGTGTCTTTTTTGCTAATGTTACATGACTGTACTGCATGATATATTTCCAAAAGCATTACTAATTCCCCAAAACTGGTTTGACCTAGTGGTGCATTGCTGTGACTCTAGTGCATAGAATCCTACATTCAAGACTTGACAATGATCTCTTTTTTCCCTAATGTTACATGACTGTAGTGCATGATATATTTACAAAACCAGTACTAATTTCATCAGAGCTGATTTGGCCTAGTGGTGCATTCCTCCGCCTCAAGTACATACGGTCCTGGGCTTGAGACTTGCCAAGCTGGTTATTTTGTTGCTGGGCAGAACAGTGCCTGAATGAGATAGAGTAATTAAAACAGTTTTAAGCAGTTTTAAGTGGGTTTGTGCAGTTTTGTGCAACGAGCCATGATGCCAAGTGGCGCTTAGGTCTGCTAAGCTTTGAATAGTGCCACTTATCCTTGCTTAAACCCATGCTATTTAAAAAAAAAAAGAAAAAAGGGATGATAGGAAAGTCGTGAAATGCAGGCAAGCAGGGCGAAAAACACTATGAAAGGCAGCTAGGGATGTGTAGGACAGGTGTAGGAAAGGACTATAGCTCTCCATTTCCTGTGAGGAAACAGCTGTGCATGATGTGAACAATTTGGAATTTAGAGCCTCACACCCCACAGGGAGGGGTGTGGGTGACATTGTTGAGTAATTCATGGGTAAATTGATTAACATCAGTGTACTTGGCAAAATGGAGAGTTACGTATGGGGTGAGTTTTGTTTGGGGACAGATGCTCCCCCTTTTTTTTTAAGGTGAGAGTGGGATTTTGGGGAATTTAAGTTGGGTAGAAGAGGTTGCTTTTGCAGACAGAAAAGACAGCAGGCAGGGGCAGTTTATGACATATATGGGGCTAAACACCTTGGATGGGGAGGGTGGTTGGGAATCAGAGGACCATGTGCCCCCAGATGAAAACATTGGGACTGTGGTCCCCACTCATAGGCAGTCACCACTGCCCCTTCATGACCTCGAATGTGGCTGTGCTGGAGGCTGGATGATGGAGCCAGCATGTCCCTTGAGGTGCATCAGTCTGCCCTCAATATAGTGCCAGCGGTCATCCAAATCACGCTGGATGACCCTGTGCACCATACCTCGGAATTGATGTTGGGTGACAGGGTCCTCATCACACCCGCACCTGGGGGGGCATCTTCTGAAGAGGTTCCACCCGAGGGTGGTGCAAGGCCAGCAGAGGAGGCAGCTCCAGGTTGGGTCACAGATGTGCTGGGATGTGGTGCATTGGCCAGATGAGACAGGACAGGTGGATCTGCTGAGATCTGCCTACCCAAATGTATTGGTTAGTCGTGAACAAAATATTTCAACATTAGTTATAACAGCATGCATGGGTGTTCCAATTAACCTATAAGTGATGTTGACATCCTACAGAAAGGCCTCACTGAGACCAATGACTGTTGTCAGAACCATGGCCTTATGCTCAACGCCAAAAAATATGTCGTCATCCCCTTTGGGAAAAAACCTGGTTCCCATGACATACCACATCGATGGTAGTCCACTGAACACAGAAGGCGTTATAAGAGATCTGGGAACACAGATTGACAGCAACCTCTCTTTTGACCACCACATTGCCACTGTGGTCAGAAAGTCCTTCTATGTGACACATCTCATTACTAAGGGTTTTGCATCCAGGAAGAAATCCCAATTGTCTCCCTCTACTCTTCCCTCATTAGGCCAATCATTGAGTACAATGCCCCATTTGGCATGTACCTCACTAAACACCTGCAACAACTGGAGAGGCCACAAAAGTACCTCACAAAGAGGATCCTAGGCCTTAAATGTTTGTCCTATATGGACAGACTAAATAAAATTAAACTATTCTCTGTCTCATATCGCCTACTTAGAGGTGATCTCTGCTTGACTTACAAAGCCATGTCTGACCCAGCTCAGTTATAAATGCTACATCTGAAGAAATCCCAGTCCCTCCACACCACCCCCTCCAGAGACCTCAACCTCATTATCACAATCAACAGAACATGCTAGATGGACAGATTCATAACCCAGAGACTGCCCATGTTATGGAATAGACTTCCCATATATTTCAAGCAGAGCACCTCACTGGTCCTCTTCAAGAGAAATCTTGATGAGTGAATGGGACATAGAAAATTCACCCCAGGGATCACTCCAGTGGCTTTTCTCGACAGAGGCACTGGGAACAAGGTTGGGTGGCACAATGCCAGGGTAATCCTATGGGCTAGGCTTGTAAAGGCACCAGGGCCATTAGCCTAGTACACACCTATGAACCTATAAGAATAGAATAAAAAAAATGCATGGCAAATGGAACACATGCATTAATGGAATAACAGTCATTATTGTAACAGTATGCCATCAACAGTTATGGCAAAAGGCCACCAGTGGCATTTGAACAAGGCCAAGATGCTTTCCTCCAAATAAAGGAAGCCAATATGGTGGTCCTCTGCCATTAAAAAAACTCTACAACAGAAAGAAGAAACTGTTGCAGAAAAAGGTGAAGTCCCAAAACTGGAAAAACTCCCTTATTAGCCTCAACAAAACCTCTAAAGGCAGCTATGAAGGCAGAATTACGGCAGACACCAAGAACAACAATGAAGCCTTCTATAGTTATATCAAGAATCTCCATGGCAATACCCAGATTTGCTCTGAGTTACTGCACAATGGTACCTCCTATACTGAGCCAACAGATATTGCCAACATACTGGCCAACAGATTCAGTGCCAACTTCACCCATCTCTCCCCACTAAAGGACCAATCACAATACTGAAGAAATGCCAGGCACCCAACATTACTGGAGCACAGGTTAAAGCTGCATTGTCCAAGGCCAAAAATACAGCTTCCATGGGACCCAACAATATCTTTGGATGTGTTCTACATGAACTACAAAGTGAACTGACACCACATCTGTGTGCTCTGTTTAATCACAGCCTCACCTCAGGCTTTGTCCCTACCAAATGGTGCACTGCTACAGTCATCCCTCTTCATAAAGAGGAACAACTACAGACCCTGGGAATTATCGTTCCATTAGCCTGACGAGTATGGTATGTAAGGCTATGGAGTGCATCATCATGGACTTAATTAACAAGGATATAGGGAATCTCCAAACTCTAGACCCCATGCAATTTGGTTTTGTGAAAGGTAGATAATGACTGCACAACCTGGTTGACTTCTTTGTGTCAGTCACCAGAGCTGTGGATGAGGGCAAGGCAGTTCATACAGCCTACATTGATCTGGCCAAGGCCTTTGATACCATTCCCCACTCAGGAATTATTGATAAACTCAACAAGCCAGGCATTAACTCCTATATCACTATGTGGGTTGCAAACTGACTCAAAGATAGAACCCGCAGTGTAAACGTAGCAGACTCCAAGTCAGACTGCCAACCAATTACAAGTGGAGCCTCACAGGCTCCACTGGGTCCTCTCCTGTTTGGCATCTACTTCTCAGAAGTCCAGCCAACACAGAAGGACTCTGGCTGACCAAGTTCACAGACGACTGTAATCTTGGAGCCATTATTAACTCTGCACGTGATGCAGACATACTATAGAAAGGCCTCACTGAGAGCAATGACTGGTGTTGAACGCATGGCCTTAAGCTTAATGCCAAAAAATGAGTTGTCAACCCTTTTGGGAAAAGCTCAGTTCCCACTAATTTCCACATTGATGGGAGCCCACTGAACACTGACGGCATTATAAGACATCTGGGGACATAGGTTGACAGCAACCTCTTCTTCAACCACCACCTTGCCACTGTGGTCAGAAAGTCCTTCTATGTGGCATATCTCATTACTAGGGGTTTTGCATCCAGGAAGAAAGAGGTCATCATCTCTCTCTACTCTTCCCTCATTAGGCCAGTCATTGAGTACAATGCCCCATTTGGCATGTACCTCACTAGACACATGCAACAGCTGGAAAGGCCACAATAGTACCTGATGAAGAGGATTCTAGGCTTTAAACACATGTCCTACATGGACAGACTCAAAAAACACCAGATATTCTCTGCCTCATATCTTTTACTAAGAGGCAATCTCTGTTTGACATACAAAGCCATGTCTGACTCAGCTCTGTTAGAAATACATCTAAAGAAATCCCAATCCCACCACACCACATGCTCCAGAGACCTCAAACTCATTACCACAATCAACAGAACATGCTGGAGCGACAGATTCGTAACCCAGAGACTGTCCATGCTCTGGAGTAGACTTCTCATACATGTCAAGCAGAGCACCTCACTGGGCCTCTTCAAGAGAAATCTTGATGAGTGGATGATAAATAGAAAGTTCACCCCTGGGATCCCTCCAGTGGCTCTCCTTGATCTAGACACTGTGAACTAACATCAGGTAGCACAATGTCAGGGCACTTCTATGGGCTAGGCTTGCAAAGGGTCTATGGTCATTAGCCAGTACACACCTATGAACCTATAAACCTATGCTAGTATGCAACCATTGAAATATATGAACAATAATACAACAATAGTCCCAACAACAGGTTTTAAGAACAATATACACGTAGTATGTGAATAATAATTAGTGAAGCAGATAAGGTGTGAGACAAGAGAAAAACAGTCCATTATTAACTGTATAGGCTATATTTTTCACAACAGCACTGCTCAATACTCTACAGGTCTGCCCTCACTTTACATCTATCTGAGCCCTATAGCTACTGTAGCACGTACATACTTGTTAAACCGTTGACCTGGAATGGTATGGGGCATGCTGCGAGAACTCTAAGTACATGACTAGAAGGGAATCGTACATGTCAGGGTTACATATATGACTAACAAGGTGAACCCTGCACTGATGTTGTGTGATGTTGTGCTTTACCAGAAAGGCTCATCCAGACTCTGCTATACTTTGCTGTGAAGGAAAGGTTAGTTTGCTTTTATTTTTTGTATTACTGTATTGCCTTTCTATATTTTGAATACTGTAGTTTGTTTTCTTTACCTTGTGTTTTGCTTGCATTCTGTTTTAACAGCATATTAAAACTTCAAAAGAGACCACAGCTCTCTCTGTTCTGAGTCAGGCAGACACTTTCTAGTTGCCCGCCTCTTATGTTAATCTGACCATATATCTCATTTCTCTCTACTTTCACTGGCTTATGTGAGTAATCACAAAATCATCATTTTTGAAATCCCACCCCTTCAATTATTTAAATTTATTGGCCATCCTACAGTATTTCATAGTACCAAAAAACAAAAGTGACCACCCCTTTCAATCCATCTTGCTGTTTTAAAAATAGTAACTCTCCACTAAACCTTAACTTTTTAAACAGGTAAAACTCAAGTTACCTACTTTCACATCTAACTTCTCTAGTGCACACTGCAGAGTGCATTCTTTTCAATCTTACCTTTAAGCATCCATGTGACTAGCACTTTCTCTAATATCTGCTGGAAAGCACTAGGAAGCCTTAAACTCATACAAACACTGAACTCTCCTTGTTAACAAGGAGAAATTAATAGTAGGCACTAAACAGCCTATAACTGCAAAGTACCTTGCTAAGGAAACAGCTCCTATACTTTACAAAGAAAAAAAAGCCCCAAACCAGGCATGTCCAAGGGTCAGCTTCTGGTGATTTCTCCTGTCCACCTGGTGAATCTGGGCATACTGGGGTAATGCAGCAATTGCCTCATGTACACAGACAACCCTCTCCTCCTACCACCCAACACTACAACCTGTGAGAGATGCACTTACATAGCCAAAATGGAAGCAAAGCTCTCTCCACCCAAGATTGTGCTAAACAGTCAAGAGGAGAAGGTTAACACCCACACTACACCTCGAGCAACACATAGCCCTTTTAAACCCGCACCACCAACACCCACATATAGCAACACTAAATCCACATATGCAGAGTCCCTTAACTGTATCCTGCCCAAGCAACAAAGACCTCTGAAGCTGAAACGCAAACAAACACCAATCACAACCAATGTGTCACATAGTTCACAACACCAGTGTGCCACCCAGCAACAGCCCCTAAGGCAAGACAATGTACCTAACACTTTAGTCGTAGGTGACTCTATAGTCCGGCACACTGATGTCCCTCTCACCAGGTTGAATAAGGAGAAAATTACAGTCAACTGCCTGTCGGGTGCCAGGATCCGCCACATAACGCATGCACTCAAGTCACTCCACAACAAGTACAAATATGACTCTGTCATTGTCCATGTTGGAGTGAATGACTTGAGACGTACCTCCCTGGACTACATGAAAAGAGACATGGAAGAGCTCTCGGATCATGTGGCCCAGGTAGGTATGACCCTAGCCCTGAGTAGCATCCTGCCTTCGCCCAGAATGATACCACAATATAAGGATAAAATGATTGACTTCAACAATTGGCTAAGCTTATGGTGTCATTCAAAGGGGATCCACTATCTGTCTGCCTGGGATGACATGATTGACAGACCACGATGCTTTGCCAGAGATGGTCTGCACCTGTCGCCCCTGGGTTCAGGTTACCGGCTAAGGCTCTTGCCACCCCTATAGTGCCTTTTTTAGGCAAACTTCAAAGGACAAAACCACCACCATAACAGGTACAAGCATGCAAAATCTGAAGGTAATGCTACTCAATGCTAGAAGTCTAAACCTCAAAATGCACTCTCTCGAGGCACTCCTAAAAATGGAGAACATCGATATCTGTGCAGTAACTGAGACCTGGTTCAAGGCTCCAGAGAGCACCCCTGCAATACCAGGCTACAACTCTTACCACACTTTTCGGCCACCAAACCAGGACCGAAACACTAAAGGTGGAGGAGTGTCAATATTCACCAAGGATATTCACACCACCAGGCTAGTTGGCCAACACAATGTGTCTGAAATTCTCCAAGTGCAACTAACACTAGGTAAGACTGCAATCCAAATTGTAGCTTGCTACAGATCCCCCACCATACCCCAAGATTCTCACTATACCTTTCTAAACATACTGGAAAATATTAAGATAGAACCAAACACCCTAATACTGGGTGATTTTAACTACCCTGCCATTAACTGGGAAAACTACTCATGTCCCAACACCTTTGTGCAACGGTTCTTGGAATTCATAAATTCCAACGCCCTGGATCAACTAATCCATAGTCCCACCAGGGGCTCCAATATCCTAGACCTGGTCATTACCAACATGGGAAATCAATGCTCCATACCTATGGTCACCCCTCGTTAGTGAGGGCTGACCATAAACTAATCACCCTTAACATCCAGATCCCACTCAAACCGGCCAGTAAAGAAACCCCCATAAACAACTTCTCCAAAGCCAACTTCATGCTACTCAAGTCAGAAGTGACAAACTTCATGAGACCCATGCAGATGGGAACTGAAAGTTCAACTGCTGAATCCTACACTAAGGCACTGTGAGCACATCCACTCATGCATGAATCGTGCCATCCCAAATAGAACCAAAATGCTCTCATCCAAAAAAGGAAGCCAATCTGGTGGTCCCCTGCCATAAACAAACTTTACAACAAAAGGAAGAAACTTTTGCAGAAAAGAGGAAAATCCCAGGATGCAAAAACTCCCTTACTAGCCTCAGTAAGAAACTGAGATGCCTCATAAAATCCTCCAAAGCTAGTTACGAAAATAAAATTGCCAAAGATTCCAAAGACAACCACAAAGCATTCTATAACTATGTCAAGAATCTAAATGGCAATGCTCAGATCTGCTCTGAGCTAAAACAGAATGGCATTAAATATACTGATCCGAAGGATATTGCCAATATCCTGGCAGATTGATTCAGTGCCAACTTCACCCCTCTCACCCCTAAATGGCCCATCTCAATACCGGAAGATTGCCAAATTCCAGTAATAACGGCCACACAGGTACAAAACGCACTCTCTAAAGCCAAGAATACAGCATCCATGGGACCAGATGACATCCCGGGCTGTGTACTACATGAACTACAATATGAACTGGCACCTCACCTAAGTGTCATGTTTAATCATAGCCTCACCTCAGGTTTCGTGCCCACTGAGTGGCGCAGAGCTACAGTTATCCCAATCCACAAGGGGGGATCCACCTTGGATCCCGGAAACTACCGTCCCGTCAGTCTGACAAGCCTTATCTGCAAGGCCATGGAGCGTATTATCATGGAACTTATAAACAAAGACATTGGCAACCTTCAAACACTGGACCACCCAGTTTGGGTTTGTGAAGGGCCGATCTTGTCTCCTGAACCTGATTGACTTCTTTGAATCAGTCTCCAGAGCCATGGACAAGGGTAAGGTGGTCCACACAGCCTATATAGACCTTGCCAAGGCCTTTGACACCATCCCCCACTCTGGAATCATAGATAAACTTACTAAGTTGGGCATTAATCCCTATGTCACCAAATGGGTTGCTAAATGGCTTACTGATAGAACCCACACTGTAAAAGTAGCCGACTCCAAATCCAGCTCCAGACAAGTGATAAGTGGAGTACCTCAGGGTTCAGTCCTGGGGCCGCTCTTGTTTGGCATCTACTTCTCTGAAGTACAGGTCAACACTAAGGGACTCTGGCTAACAAAGTTTGCAGATGACTGCAAACTGGGAGCCATTATTGAATCCCCAAATGATGTGGATACTCTACAAAAGGGCCTTACAGAAACAGATGCTTGGTGCCAGAGCCATGGGCTCAAGCTCAATGCCAAGAAATGTATTGTTATTCCCTTTGGGAAAAAACATGTATCCATGAATTACCATATAGGTGGCAGTACACTAAACACAGAAAGTGTGATAAGAGACTTAGGGACACAGGTGGACAGTGGTCTCACCTTCGATAACCACATCGCCACAACAGTCAGGAAATCCTTCTATGTGGCACACCTCATCACAATGGGCTTTTCATCCAGAAAAAAGAAGGTCATTGTCCCACTGTACTCATCCCTCATTAGACCCATTATAGAATACAACGCCCCATTTGGTATGTACCTCTCAAGACATCTGCAACAACTGGAAAGGCCTCAGAAATACCTCACTAAAAGAATCACAGGCCTAAAGCAGATGCCCCACGCTGACCTTAAAAACTCCAGCTATACTCTGTCGCATATCGTCTACTCAGAGGTGATCTCTGCTTAACATACAAGGCCATGTCAAACCCAGAGCTGTTGGACATGCTACACTTAAAGAAATCCCAATCCCTCAGAGCTAAACGCTCCAGGGATCTAAACCTTGTCATCACAATAAACAAAACATGCTGGAGGGATAGGTTCCTGACCCAGAGACTCCCCAGACTCTGGAATAGATTGCCCATACATGTCAAGCAGAGTGCCTCTTTGGACCTCTTCAAGAGAAACCTTGACGATTGGATGGGAGAAAGGAAATTCACCCCAGGAATCACGTCAGTCGCCCTGATAGACAGGGGTCCAGGAAAGTAAATAATGTGGGAAGAAATAGCCAGGGAATTGTTATGGCTAGGCTTGTATAGGCCCTAGGGCTGATTGCCTAGTACCAACCTATAAACCTATGAACCTATGAGTGTGCTACTGGCATACTTCAACTGGATTTATATCTGTGTTCAAGGTTATTGGCAACAGTGATCACTAGCCATGACAGCGTGACACTTGAGAGACATATCGGGAAGACCGCATGGTGTATATACCTATCCTGCTGCCATTTGTAGGCATGGGGTTTGGACAGTGGAACATTTGTACACAGTTTATTAGTATACCCTTCATACAGCTAATGCAATAATTTCTTTCCCTGTAAGCTGTGTGGAGAAGCTATCTGTTAATACAACCTCACTGATTCTACAAATAGTCAGGATTACTTGTGAGTAACTATAACCACATTTTAGTACCAGTCCATGGATTCAAACCATGGTTCTTCTTCTTCTTCTTCTTCTTCTTCTTCTTCTTCTTCTTCTTCCTCTTCCTCTTCCTCTTCCTCTTCCTCTTCTTCTTCTTCTTCTTCTTCCTCCTCCTCCTCCTCCTCCTCCAGCTGCTCCCATTAGGGGTCACCACAGCAGATCATCTGTTTTCATTTCTTCCTGTCTTCTGCATCTTGCTCTGTCACACCAATCACCTGCATGTCCTCTCTCACCATATCCATAAAACTTATCGTAGGCCTTCCTCTTTTCCTGTTACATGGCAGCTTCATACTTAGCATATTTTTCCCAATATACACTGCATCTGTCCTCAGCACATGTCCAAACCAATGTAATCTTGCCTCTCTGGATTTGTCTCCAAACCTTCCAAACTGGGCTGACCCTCTAATATACTTATTCCTAATCCTGTCCACCCTTGTCACACCCAGTGCAAATCTTAACATCTTTAACTTTGCCACATCCAGCTCTGACTCCTGCCTTTTTGTCAGTGCCACTGTCTCCAACCCATATAACATAGCTGGTCTCACTACCCTCTTGTAGACCTTCCCTTTTACTCTTACTGGTACTCGTCGGTCTACAAATCACTCCTGACACTCTTCTCCACCCACTCCATCCTGCCTGTACTCTCTTCTTCAGCTCTCTTCCACACTCACCATTACTCTGAACTGTTGATCCCAAGTATTTAAACTCATCCACCTTTGCCACCTCTACTCCCTGTATCGTCACCATTCCTCTATCCTCCCTCTCATTCACACACATATATTCTGTCTTAGTCCTGCTGACCTTCATTCCTCTTTTCTCTAGAGCATATCTCCACGTCTCCATGGTCTCTTCCACCTGTTCCCTACTCTCACTACAAATCACAGTGTCATCTGCAAACATCATAGTCCATGGGGACTCCTGTCTGATCTCGTTTGCCAACCTGTCCATCACCATTGCAAATATGAAAGGGCTCAGAGCTGATCCTTGATGTAATCCCACCTCCACCTTAAACGCATCCTTCACTCCCAACACAGACCTCAGCACTGTCACACTACTCTTGTACATATCCTGTACCACTCTTACATACTTCTCTGACAGTCCTGACTTCCTCATACAATACCACAACTCCTCTCTAGGCACCCTGTCATATGCTTTCTCTAAGTCCACAAAGACACAATGCAACTCCTTCTGACCTTCTCTGTACTTCTCCATCAATACTCTCAGAGAAAACATTGCATCTGTAGTGCTCTTTCCTGGCATGAAACCATACTGCTGATCACTAATCATCACCTCCCTTCTTAACCTAGCTTTCACTACTCTTTTCCGAAACTTCATGCTGTGACTGATCAATTTAATCCCTCTGTAGTTACTACAGCTCTGCACATCACCCTTATTCTTAAAAATCGGTACCAAAACAATTTTTCTCCATTCCTCTGGCATCCTCTCACTTTCCAAGATTTCATTAAATGATCTAGTTAAAAACTCCACTGCCATTTCACCTAAATACCTCCATGCTTCCACAGGTATGTCATCTGGACCAACAGCCTTTCAGTTCTTCATCCTCTTCATAGCTATCCTTACATCCTCCTTGCTAATCCACTGCACTTTATGATTCACTAACTGCACATCATCCAACCTTCTCTCCCTCTCATTCTCTTCATTCATCAGCCCCTCAAAGTACTCTTTCCATCTGCTCAACACACTTTCCTCGCTTGTGAGTACGTTTCCCTCATTATCCTTTATCATCCTTACCTGCTGCACATCTTTACTAGCTCGTTCCCTCTGTCTAGCCAATCAATATAGATCCTTTTCTCCCTCCTTAGTGTCCAACCATTCATACAACTCTTCATACGCCTTATCCTTAGCCTTCACCACCTCTCTCTTTGCCATGCACCTCATCTCCTTATACTCCTGTCTACTTTCTTCATCTCTCTGACAATCCCACTTCTTCTTCGCCAACCTCTTTCTTTGTATACTCTCTTGTACTTCCTCATTCCACCACCAGGTCTCCTTGTCCTCTTTCCTCTTTCCAGATGACACACCAAGCACGTTTCTAGCCATCTCCCTTACTAGCTCTGCTATAGTTACCCAGCTATTCGGTAACTCTTCACTGCCACCCAGTCCCTGTCTTAACTCTTCCCTGAACTCCACCTCACAATTACCCTTTTTCAGTTTCCACCATTTGATCCTTGGTGCTGCCCTCACACTCCTCCTCCTCTTCTTGATCACCAATGTCATCATATAAACCACAATCCTATGCTGCCATACTACACTTTCCCCTGCCACCACTTTACAATCTTCAATCTCCTTCAGTCTAGCCCTTCTACATAAAATATAATCCCACCTGTGTGCATCCCCTTCCACTCTTGTATGTCACCCTATGCTCCTCCCTCTTGTTAAAATACGTATTCACCACAGCCATGTCCATCCTTTTTCACAAAATCCACTACCATCTGACCTTCTGCATTCCTTTGCTTAACACCATACTTACCCATCACTTCCTCATCCTCTCTGTTCCCTTCACCAACATGCCCATTGAAATCTCCTCCAATCACCACTCTTTCACCCTTTGGTACAGTCATCACCACTTCATCCAACTCACTCCAAAATTTTTCTTTCTCATCCATCGCACACACAACTTGTGGAGCATATGCACTAACAACATTCATCATTATACCATCAATTTCCAGCTTCATAAACATCACTCTATCAGACACTTTTTTCACCTCCAAAACACTCTTAGCATACTATTCCTTCAGGATAATCCCTATGCCATTTCTCCTCCCATCCCCACAATTTGAACCTACCTCCGATACACCTAGCCTTGCTCCCCTTCCATTTGGTCTCTTGCACACACAATATACCAACCTTTCTTCTGTCCATCATATCAGCTAGCTCTCTCCCTATACCAGTCATACTGCCAACATTCAAAGTTCCGAACCACACTCCCACAGTCCTAGCCTTTACCTGCCTTCGGGCATGCTTTCCCCCTCTTCTCCTCCTACTTCGGCCAGCAGTAGTCCAATTTCTGCCAGCACCCTGTTGGCCAACAGTACTGCTGGCGGTTGTTGTTATCCTGGGCCTCAACCAATCCGGTATGTATTTCTCTACTGTTGTCCACATGTATGATTTAGCAATATTTTATGCTGGATGCCCTTCCTGATGTAAACCTCCACATTTATCCGGGCTTAGGGCCAGCACAAAGAAATGCACTGGCCTGTGCATCCCCAGTGGCTGGGTTATTCAAACCATGGTCTTTGTGTGCAAAAATGATCAACATGTCCATTTCTTATCACACTGAGCTACTGGGTCACTGCTATCTGCTGCTTGACTGATTTGTGCCTAAAATGGCTTGGTTATAAAGTGTGACCTGGTAAAATAAGTGGAGTGTCACAGAAGACTGTAGTGACAGTTTAACATACATGCCTGATATTCATGCATGATAGATAGTGAACTGTGTATTAATACTTTGATTGCAGGTGTGCACATTTAACCCCTAGTGGATGTGAATATGTGTGATCTGTACAAACCATAGCAGGGTGCTGGGTTGCATACCCAACCCATATACATTTGCACATCATATATTTGCAGTCTCCACCTATTATAGTCTCATACTTGCCTGCATCAGCATACCTACATTCAGGACTATATATAGCTGAAATGCAAATGTTAACACAAGACAATACTGCAGGGAACACACTATAATACATTACATTATACTATTTAAGGTTCAGATCTTAGTGCAGAACATATATCAAATTTCATTGTATCTTATTTTACAGCTCCACATCTACAGTTTAGCATAACAGCTGGTTAGCAGACAAACCTCACTCAATCCATGATCTCATAGCCATATTTGCTTTGTAGCACCTTCACAATTGTATTTCTTCAACAACAGAGCAGATTAAACACAACAGTTTGTGGAAATAAGTTTTATTGAGGATGACATGACACAGTGGTTTATTACATTCAAAATTATAAATTCAGTTGTACTGCATATCCTGTAGATGATGAATGAATGTCATTTATTTCCTTCAGAGTAGCAATCACAGTGCACTTTATTACCAAATTAATTACTATACAGTATTACTACAGTATTGGCTTTCTTTCATCAATAGTATCTTGTTTGCTGCCTTCATTGGCCATTTTGGGTCAATTCCAAACTCCTTGATCTCTCGCTCTTAAAACCCTGCAACTCTCTTTTTGCACGGTCTTGAGCACAGAGCAGCATCAGGCAATGCCGGTTAGCTGGGGTATACTATTCCTGGCTCCACAAAGTCTGCGCTGCAAATTTTCCCTTAGAACTAGGCAAGCCTCAACTCAATTGCTTCAGATCAACTGCTCTTTTGCAGCACTTGCATAACCCAAATCAGTACTTGTCCAACTCTCCTAGACAGCACAATTATTTTCCAAATCTCCTAGACAGCACTATTATAATACAGCATAAGACCCACGACTGCCTGCAAGACAAGTGAAACTCACTTTTCAAAGCATGTCCAGAGGTCAGCTTCAGGTGTACTCTACAGTTCATCTGGAGGAATTGGGCATCCTGAGGCAATGTCACAACTGCCTCATGTATACAGACAACCCTCTAATCTTACCTCTAGACACAAACACTTGTGAAAGATTCAAATACACAGCCAGACTGGAGGCTAAATGCTCTCAACCCATGACTGTAACAGACAGTCAAGAGGAGAAGAGACACACTAGCATCACACCACCAGTCACACTTGGATCTACAAAACAAGCACTGGCAAAACATACACATAAATACACAAAAACATATTCAGAGACACTAGGTACCAATCTGAAAAAGAAACAGTGCCCTCCAAAGCAGACAAGCAAGCAACCTGCACCTCCAAACACAAGCCAGAAAACACATAATTCACCTCAGCAGTGTGCCTCACGACAGCCCCTAAGGCAAAACAGCATAACCAACACCCTAGTAATAGGAGACTCTATAGTAAGGCACACAGATGTTCCACTCACCAGGCTGAACAAGGAGAAGGTTACTGTCAGCTGCCTGTCGGGTGCTAGGATCCGCCACATAACACAGGCACTTAGGTCACTCCAGAACAAGTACAAGTATGACGCTGTCATTGTACATGCTGGTGTGAATGACCTAAGATGTACCACCCTGGACTACATGAAAAGAGACATTGAGGAGCTCTCTGATCATGTAGCCCAAGCTGGTATGACCCTGACCTTGAGTAGCATGCTACCTTCACCTAGAATGATACCACAATACAAAGACAAAATGATCAATTTCAACAATTAGCTAAGCTTCTGGTGTCATTCTAAGGGGATCCTGTGTCTGTCTGCCTGGGATGACATGATAGACAAGCCTCGCTGTTTCTCCAGAGATGGTTTGCACCTGTCACCCCTAGGCTTTTGAATACTGTCCAAGGCTCTTCCCATCCCCATAGTGCCTTTTTTAGGCAAGGCTCAAAGGACAAACCAACCACCGTAACCAGCACAGGTAACCAAAAACTAAGGGTAATGCTACTCAACGCCAGAAGTCTCAACCTCAAAATTCACTCACTCGAGGCACTCCTCAGTATGGAGAAAATTGATGTTTGTGCAGTGACAGAAACCTGGTTCAAGGCTCCAGAGAGCACCCCAGCACTACCAGGTCACAATTCATATCATACCTTCCAGCCTCAGTTACTGGATCGCAGTACAAAGGGCAGAGGTGTATCCATATTCATCAAGGATACCCACATCTCCGGGTTAGTGGCTCAGAATGTTGCCCCAGAGATCATCCATGCACAACTATCAGCAGGCAAAACCACATTTCAAGTTGTAGCCTGCTATAGATCACCCACCATGTCCCAAGATGCTCACTCAGCATTCCTTGAGGCATTGAAAGATATAAAGGTCCTACCCAACACCATAATTTTGGGTGATTTCAACTACCCTGGTATAGACTGGGCGAACTACCAAAGTTCTAACTCTTATGCCTAGCGGTTCATAGAATTTATAAATTCAAATGCCCTTGAACAACTGGCATGTTCTCCCACTAGAGGGGACAACATATTGGATTAAGTCATCACAAATATGGGCGCCCATTGTTCCACACCCGTTATCACTCCCTCTCTGGTCAGATCAGACCACGAACTGATAACCCTGGACGTCCTCACTCCTCCACCTCCCCCAGTCAAAGAAACCATTGTAAAAAACCTTTCCAAAGCAAACTTCAAACTACTTGCGTTAGAAGTGGAAAGCTTCAATATTCCCTTGCAGAAGGATAATGATATCCAGGATGCAGAATCCTACACCAAGGCACTTTATATACATCTTCAGGATTGCATGGACCATGCTATCCCAAATAAAACCACAACTCCTTCCTCAAGCAAGAAGAAACCAGTCTGGTGGACCCCAGCCATAAGCAAACTATACAATAAAAGGAGGAGACTTATACAAAAAAAGACCAAATCTCAAGTAGAAAAATCATCCCTGATCAGCATTAGTAAGAAATTGATGCCCCTCATCAAGTCAACTAAAGCCAATTTCGAAAAGAAGGTTGCCAAAGATGCCAAGGATAACCATAAGGCCTTCTATGGTTACATAAAAAACCTAAATGGCAATGCTCAGATCTGTTCTGAGCTAGTACAAAATGGAACAAAATACACTGACCCCACTGACATTGCCAACTTCTTGGCTGATAGGTTCAGTGCAAACCCCCCCCCCCCCACCACCTACAGGTCCTATTACTATTCCAGGGGATTGTGTAACTCCAATTATTACTGATACATTGTTTAGTAAGGCTCTATCTAAAGCTAAAAACACTGCCTCCATGGGACAAGATGGTGTCCTGTGCTGTGTCATACGTGAGCTCCAAAATGAATTAAACCCGCATCTGAATACCCTGTTCAGTCTCAGCCTCTCGACAGGATATGTGCCCATAGAATGGTGCACAGCAACGGTGGTTCTGCTGCACAAGGGTGGGACCACAACCAACCCTGGGAACTACCGACCACTAATCCTGTCCAGTCTGATCTGTAAAACAATGGAGCGAATCATTATGGAACTCATAAATGGAGAGATTGGGAACCTCCAAACACTTGACCCCACACAGTTCGGCTTCATCAAGGGCAAATCATGCCTCCTGAACTTGGTGGACTTCTTTGAGACAGTTACTCAGGCTATAGATAAGGGAAATGAGGTACACACGGCTTACCTTGACCTTGCTAAAGCATTTGACACCATTCCCCATTCAGGTATTCATCAACCTGGGCATAAAACCTTACGTCACAAGATGGTTTGCAAACTGGCTCTCAGACAGATCCCACAACGTAAGAGTAGCGGGATCTATGTCCGAATCCAGACCAGTAATGAGCGGTGTGCCTTAGGGCTCTGTCCTGGGGCTCCTCCTGTTTGGCATATACTTCTCAGAAGTACAGGCAAGCACTGAAGGGCTGTGGCTGACCAAGTTTGCAGATGACTGCAAATTGGGTGCTATAATAGAGTCTCTGGCTGACATGGATATCCTCCAGAAAGGCCTTAATGAGACTGATGCATGGTGTGAAAGCCATGGTCTCAAGCTAAATGCTAAAAAATGCGTAGTAATCCCCTTTGGAAAAAACAAATTACCTGTGAACTACCACACAGGAGGTAACCCCTTGAATCTGAAGAAGTAATAAGGGATCTAGGGACCCAAGTAGATAGTCAGCTTTCCTTTGATAACCATATTGCCAAGGTGGTTAGAAAATCCTTCTATGTGACCCATCTGATCACAAAAGGGTTTGCATCATGATCTAAGGATGTAGTGGTGCCCCGCTACTCTTCCCTCATCAGCCCCATTATTGAGTACAATGCATTCATTGGAATGTACCTGGCTAGGCATCACCAGCAGCTGGAGAGACCACAGAGGTACCTCACTTAGAGGATTACTGGCCTCAAACAGTTGCCCTGTGCAGCACGATTGAAAAAACTAAGGCTTTTCCCTGTTGCATACCGCCTTCACAGAGGTGATCTATGTCTAACACACAGAGTCATGTCCAACCCAGAACTGTTGAACATGCTCCATCTTAGCAAAACAAAATCTACTCGAGCTACATGCTCTAGGGATATAAACCACAGCGCAACAATGAATAGAACATGCTGGAGGGATAGATTCCCTTTGAAAAGACTTCCCTTGCTATGGAACAAGGTTCCGATCTACATAAGACAGAGCCCCTCACTATCACTCTTCAAGAGGAACCTTGACGAGTGGATGGGTAACAGAAAGTTCACACCAGGGATCATACCAACAGCTCTACTAGATAGGGGCCAAGGGTACTAGCTGCTAGATCTAGGGCCTAGGGAACTAACCAAAGAGGTGGTGAATACTGCACAATGTGGCTGGGCTAATATATGCCTTCGGGCAGATAGCCCAGTACCTACCTATGAACCTACCTATGAACCTATCTGTATTACACAGTACCTGGCATCAGTCACTTATATCAGTGTTAGTCTAACAGCACATTTATTCAGTACAATCAGAATATACTATACCTAGCGGCAGTGGATAATTACATTTTCTTAATTGTTGTTCTATATATGGCAAGATAGTTCTGTACTCACCACACTGCCAGTGCAGCCTCTCCAGATGTCCAGCATGGGCCTCTATGTTATGAGCCTTCTACACAGCTGCAGAGGAGAAGGCTCTATGTTATGAGCCTTCTCCTCTGCAGCTGTGGGGGAAAACACACCATTATGCATACCTGTCTATCAGATATTCATACTACAATTTGATAAATCACCAGATGATATACTTGCAAACTTCTGGGTCATTCTGGGCCTTAGCATCTTGGATCCACTGGGCCAAGAGGGGCCCCTTCCTCCATTTCAGGTCTTCATAATGGTGATGGACCTGCTCACCAGTGCGGGGGATGTCAGTGGCATTGATGAGCTTACATGCTAGATGGTCCCAGGCCTCAGACTTTTATTCTGAGCCCTGGTACTGGACCTGCAGCAGTCTGTCATTATGGTTCTTAACAAGGAGCCCAGCCATGGCCCTTGACTCTAACATGCCCCAGCACTGCACCTGAAAGTTCACTCCCTCTCCAGCACCTGCCATAGTTCCTGTATGGATCAAACTCTAACAGGTTCTGCCTGTATTCCCACCTGAGCAGTTTAAATAAGGCCATTTTCCCACCCTTAGCCACTATTGGACCATTTTTTAAAATGTTAAGCACAGCCCAGCAGTGCGCAAATCCACTAACCTGATCTTGCGAACACTGTAACACACACCACTCATTCACTATCCATGTTCACGGCTCCCGCTCAGTAATGCACTTTCATTAATATGCAAGACGTGCTGCCAAGAGGGAGATGCAAACACTGACACCATTCACTCTGTGTAGGAATAATGCTATTCCTATGTGGAGTTTATTTAATCCAGGGTTTTTTTTTTTTTTTTTTTTTTGCAGTTTAATACCAGGCGGGGGGAGTCATGCAGTTATGAAATCTGTGCAAATTGAAAAATAAAGTTAAATAAGGCAAAATTAGTACAAAGGTTACAGGATTGTTAAGTGAAGAGCATGCAAGGGATACAGATAAAGAGGAAAATTGGTTATATTGCATGCATTGTTAATCACCTCTGTAAAACCACAAGCTAACAGCATTAACATGTAGCCTCTAAGTCAACTGATAACAGCTGAATGATTCAGTGGTGAATACACACATGATATATTGCACAAAGCAAAAGCAGTATGGCTGTTCGAAGACAATACTTTTACAGCTATGTTATTCAATATGAGCAGGGCCGGCCTTAGCCGAAATGGCGCCCTAGGCAAAGTAGTGCTCAGGTGCCCCCTTAAGCTCCACCCATACCACACTCATGAAACACCCCTATTTGAGCCACGCCCACTAGGTCATTCCCCAATAAAGCCACTCCAGTCATTTCCTTAAATTATTTAAATGCATAGGAAGAAAAAAGATACCTTGTAATGTAGTTATACTGCAGCTACCTTTGCATATGTATTTTCTACTTTAAATACAAGAGCCAGATCATGGTCAAATAGGGTTCTAGGAAGGGTACTAGACCACCACCCCATAGCAGCCCCTCCTGCAGCAACCCCCAGCAGCAGCCCCTCCTCAGCCATTCCAGTGTTCCATTATTTGGTTATCTCACCAGTTACCATGCATATGTTCTATTTGCTTCTACAGTGATTACAGATATTGAAACAAAATAGCACAAACACAGATAGCCACTTGCTAAACATGAACTCTCTGACCATAGCTTTCTATAGGAAATCACTGCTGCTGTGGTTTCCAAATGTGTGCCTGCAGTGACTCCTTGGTTTGGAGATTTCTCCCTTCTTCATGTTTGTGCAACTATGGAGTTGTCATATATAAGTTCAGGGTGTAAGGGTACAAGCCATCAACATGGTTAGGGGTACAGAGGAGCTTGACCCCCTTGCAAAAAGTACTTACATTTGACTTTTTGTGGGGTTGATTTGTTTGACCATTTGCACTCACCTCCAGGCTAGTTGCTCAGCATAATGCAGCCAAGGTTATCCAAGTGCAACTAACTCTGGGCAAAACTGCAATCCAAATTATAACTTGCTACAGATCACCCACCATGCCCCAGGATTCCCACTCCTCTTTTCTTGATGTACTGGAAAATATTAGGGTTCAACCAAACACCCTAATAATGGGCGATTTCAACTACCCCACCATTAACTGGGAAAACTACTCGTATACCAACTCCTTCGCTCAACACTTTCTGGAATTCATAAACTCCAATGCCCTGGATCAACTTATCCACAACCCCACCAGGGCAACAATATCCTAGATCTAGTCATTACCAATATGAGTGACCGGTGTGCCACACCTGAAGTCAATGCCTCATTGGTCCGATCCGACCATAAGCTAATTACCCTAGATATCCACATCCTTCCTCCACCCCCCATTAAGGAAACCATGGTAAAAAATTTCTCCAAAGCCAACTTCATGCTTCTTAAGACAGAAGTGGTGAACTTCATGACACCCATGCAGATGGACAATACAGTTACGACTACTGAATCCTACACAATTGCACTTTATAAGCACTTACATGAGTGCATGGATTGTGCTATCCCAAACAAAACCAAGACGCTATCCTCCAAAAAAAGGAAGCCAATCTGGTGGTCCCCTGCCATAAACAAACTGTACAATAGAAGAAAGAAACTCTTGCAAAAGAGAGTAAAATCCCACGAGTGGAGGAGCTCCCTGGTCAGCCTCCGTAAGAAGCTGCATCCCTGATAAAATCCTCCAAGGCTAGTTATGAAAACAAAATCGCCACTGATTCTAAAGGCAACCACAAAGCATTCTATAGCTATGTCAAGAATCTCAATGGCAACACACAGATCTGCTCTGAGTTACAGCACAATGGCACTAAATATACAGACCCAACTGATATTTCCAACATCCTGGCAGATAGGTTCAGTGCTAACTTTACCCCCCCTCTCACCCCCTAAAGAGCCCATCTCTATACAGGAAGAATGCAAAGTTCCTGTAATCACGGCTGCACAGGTAAAAACCACACTCTCCAAAGCCAAGAACACAGCATCCATGGGACCAGACAACATCCCAGGCTGCGTTCTACACGGACTACAAAACGAACTGGCACCCCACCTAAGTACTATGTCCAATCATAGCCTCACCTCAGGCTTTTTGCCTGCTGAATGGTGTACAGCAATGGTTATCCCATTCCACAAGGGGGGTGCCACCACGGACCCTGGGAACTACCGCCCCATTAGCCTAATGAGCCTGGTCTGCAAGGCCATGGAACATATCATCATGGAACTTATAAACAAAGACATTGGTAATCTCCAAACTCTGGATCCCACCCAGTTTGGGTTTGTAAAAGGCAGATCATGTCTCCTATACCTGATAGACTTCTTTGAAGCAGTCACCAAAGCTGTAGACAAGGGTAAGGTGGTTCACACAGCCTATCTAGATCTTGCCAAGGCTTTCGACACCATCCCCCACTCTGGAATTATAGATAAACTCACTAAACTAGGTATAAATCCCTATGTCACAAGATGGGTTGCCAACTGGCTCACTGACAGAACCCACACTGTGAAAGTAGCAGACTCCAAATCCGACTTCAGACCAGTGACAAGTGGAGTACCACAGGGTTCAGTCCTGGGTCCTCTCCTGTTTGGTATCTACTTTTCTGAAGTACAGGCTAACACAGAAGGTCTTTGGCTAACGAAGTTCACAGATGACTGCAAACTAGGAGCCATAATCAAAACTCCTAATGATGTGACATCCTACAACAGGGCCTCACTGAGACAGATGCCTGGTGTCAAAGCCATGGCCTCAAGCTCAATGCCAAAAAGTGCATTGTCATCCCCTTTGGCAAAAACTCTGTACCCATGAACTACAACATAGGCAGTAGTATACTTAACACCGAAAGTGTGATAAGAGACCTTGGGACACAGATGGACAGTAATCGCTGCTTTGATAATCACATCACCACAGTAGTCAGGAATTCCTTCTATGTGGCACACCTCATCACAAAAGGTTTCTCATCCAGAAAAAAAGAGGTCATTGTTCCCCTCTACTCATCACTCATTAGACCCATTATAGAGTACAATGCCCCTTTTGGTATGTACCTCACAAGACATCTACAACAACTGGAAAGGCTGCAGAAATACCATGCACTTGTTAAACCCATCCTTATAGGAAAAGGGACTAGGGCAAACCTTGTGTCATATAGACCCATAAGTTTACGTTCTTGTTATGGAAAAAATAATGGAGGACGTTATTTTGGATACATTACTGGAAAAGCTCTGACTTGAAATCATATATCAATATATATATGTTGAAAACAGTTCCGTAACCACCTGTAACATGATGTCCAATAATAATATAATAAGAGCCATAATAAAACATTTTGAGCTGATGCAATTTATATAGACATAAACTTCAGTCCTTGATAGGGTTATATAGAAGACACTGATCAATGCATTAGAACAACTATGTATTGATGTAATATTGACAAGCTGGCTAGCTGCATGGCTTACTATAGGAAATGGCAAATATCATACAGCAATTGGGCAGGTAAAATGCTAGGTTACAGTCAGGGTGTCCCACAGGACTCTGTCCTAGACCCATGCTTGTTTAGATTGAATCTGTCAGATCTATCTTTTTCATCTGTGATATTCTACAGTCTGCATGTTGATGACTTGAAAAATGGGGCAAAATGATTACATTTGTTACAGATAGGGCATGTCTGCAAATTAACTTGACTAAATTGACATTTGGGTACAGGAGAACAATATGCTGCTAAACACATAAAATACTAAGTATATGAGTTTTGGGAGACATAAGATTGAAGGGTAAATATTTAACACAGTATAACATGATTGAAACTGTAGATTCATTTAAGGATCTGGGTATATGGGTAGATCCAGATACGAGGGTGCCACTTGTTATAATTACACTGAATGATGCTTCTTGTTGTGCACTAAAACCTCTGTAACGACTGTAAGGCAGGGCGCCTTTCACCACTCAATGCAAAATATTTGAGGGAGAATAACTTGATTTGCATGGCTAGAATGTTTACAATGGTGTCAGTAGAATGGTGACCCCTCAACTCAAAGTGGTGGACCAACTGCACTCCTGTAATTGAAACAAACCGTTTTCTATAAGTGTAGCAGGCTGATGCTGGGGAGGGCGCATTGTAGTCTTTAGGGCAGCGGTGGTGAAATTTATAAAAAAAAAAAAGAAAAGAAACGGGACGTTGTTGTCTGTTCTGCTTTTCCAGGTTAGAGGTCCTCACAATTCACAACAGAACTCCGCTCTGTAAGTTAGACCCCCTAACCTGGAAAAGAGTAGTGTAACTTTTTTTTTTTTTTTTTTTTTTCGCTACCGTTCCTGTGCTTCCAGCATCAGAATGCTGGGAGGCCACAATTGTAGTCTTTAGGCAGCGCGTATAATAAAAAAAATGAAACGTTGTTGTCTGATCGGCTTCCAGGTTAGGGGTCCTCACAACAGAACTCCGCTCTGTAGATTGTGCCCTCTGATGCTGTGGAGGGTGCAATTGTAGTCTTTAGGGCAGCGGCAGTGAGAAATAAAAAAAAAAAAAGAAACATTGTTGTCTGTTCGGCTTTTCCAGGTAGGTGTTGCACTTGTCACAACACAGAACTCCGATCCGTGAATTGCGCCCTTTTGAGGCCGGCCTGCACGGCACCCTAGGTGGTCGCCTAGTTCGCCTATGACTAAGGCCGGCCGTGAATATGAGCTAACAGCAAAATGAGCTGCAGTCACTTAGCCTTCTACAAATGCAATTGTAAATTCCAGTCTCTAAGTCTTCTAAGAGTAGTAGTGTGCTACAGAAATGCTTAAAGATGCAGCCAGAACTTGAATAAGCTTTGCAAACAGTTAACCAAATGCCTGGCAGCTATACAATGATTAAGCTCCTCTACCTTCATAATACAAGATAGAAATAACATAATATGCATGAGCTGACTCAATGGAAAGCTTCATAAAGGTATATCATACACACAGATCTCGAGTCTCCCACTTTACTGAGCTGTCTCATATAAACAATGACATTTCAATAGGTATATAATTATATGACACTAATAAATAAAAAAACAGTCATATCCAGGTTTCAGTGTATCTGGAAGTAGGTTCTGAGATGTGATCTGATCTCATGACATAATAGGACCTGGTTTAGTGATAGGGACAGTCGCTGGGGGAATATTCTGCTTGAGGAGTTTCAGGGATTTTCTTAGGAATGGGGATTGCTGATGGAATGTCCTCTGGAACAGGTACATTGGACATGTCACTCTGAGAACTAGAGTCTTTGTCATAAGCAAGATGCTGTAATACTAGTTCAGACAATGGCAACAAATGCTTCCAATTTCATCTGAATCCCATTCTTTGTCATTCCACAATGTGCCATCTCATCTCTTGACACAAACTTTTCCCAAATCCAATGTGATCAAAACCTTTTGACATCTGCATCTTCATTATCTCCCCTTTTTTCAATGAACTGAATGGTTTGCTGGTTTTATCATAGTAAAACTTCTGGGACAAATGCTTTTTCAACAGTTGGGCTTTCATGGCATTGTTGTTCTTAGCACACGGAACCAACAAATTACTGCTGATTGGTAATGCATACAGATAAAGGGCACAGAATATATTATTAAGGGAAAATGTAATTGTAATCCTTAGGGGGTAATATATGTGGCAGTATGTCATCTCTGCCCAGCATTTTATATAGGAAAAACCACCAGGTCTATCAAGGAAATAATTTATCAGTACATGTATGCAATAAGGAAAGATCAGTTAAATAATGCACTAGCTAAACATGTGCATGAACAGCATGATCATTATTTTAGATTTGCAATATTGCAGCAAGTGCTTAGTAATGATAGAGGTGGTCCTTGGGAACTACAATTGAAAAGGGCAGAACTTATATGGCAGCTCATGCTTCATTCTTATGCATGGCCTGGACTTAATGATCTTTGCAGTATTAACAGCATTTTAAAATTGAAAGCTTTAAGTAGATAAAGGTTGCTTTGGCAATGACAATAAGTTTTGTTTAAAATGAATACTTTATATAAATGTATGCACACAATTTAATATCTTAGGCACTTTATAATAATTTTTAATTTATACAGTTGTATATATTGTTTGTATTTGGTGTATTTAGAATGTTTAGTTATATACAGGAATATTCATTTACTCATGAATAATGGTACATGCAATGGGGGAAGTAGCATAATCTTTAGGTTTGTGATGTCATTTCCTGTTTTAGAACAAAAGGTTGCCTAATTTTAAACTATTTAACTGCTGTGAATTTGTTATACTGATTTTGTCTGATGAAGTTTACTAATGCAATAAATGAAAAGCGCTTAACATTAGATATGACTCTTTCTTTATTCCATAAGCCAGTATTGTGTTTGCTTTATAAGAGTGAAATTGTACTCATGTAATTTGAGCAGCATACATTGCAGTCTACCTGGAGCTATATGCAAAGGCTTTTTCAAAATAGTAACTAGAGGTTGGTGGTCAGTTTCGATCCGGATAGGTCGACCATAAGTATAATCTTGGAACTTTGAACATGCAAATGCGCAATTGCCAAGAGCTCTTTCTCAGTCTGGGCATACTGCATCTCGGTCTGGGTAAGAGTTTTTGATATATAGCCTACTGGTCTACCCTTTTGAGGAATGACTGCATGTAGATAACATTTAGAAGCATTACAGGAAAGAGTAACTGGTTTGTGAACATCATAGTAGCTGATAGTTGGTGGGTTAGCAATTTTCTGTTTCAGGGCATCAAATACTCTTTGGTGCTGTTCTGACCATGACCAAATTATATCTTTGCATGTTAAGTCTCTTAGCGGTGCTGAAAGTTGGCTTAAACTTGGAATGAACTTGCCTAGATAGTTGACCATGCCAAGAAAACATTGTAATGCTTGGACTTTGTCGGGAGCTGGCATCTTGAGAATTGCTGTTTGCTTAGAAGGATTTGGACGTAAGCCTGAACTGGTAAACAAATGACCAACATGAGTAATTTCTGGTAGCCTGAACGTGCACTTTTGAAGATTCAGTTTGAACTTTCTGTGCTGGTCTGACAACTGGGCTGACCTCTGGGTCTAACTTCATGGAGTACACAACTGGTAATTTGTCTAGATTGTCTGCAAAAATATCAGCATACTTAGAAAAAAAAGTCATTCAGACTTATGGTGAACTTCTTTATTAAGTGAAAGCAGTCCTATTTTCAAACTGTCTTGAGGCCTAATAATAACTGCATGTGTCTCCTGACTATGAAAAATTGCAAGTTATATTTCTTCCCAGCAGAGTAATATGAAAGCAGTACTGAGCCCTCAAGTTTAAATCTCTTCACCACCATAAGCAACAAGCTTTGCACACTTTGTCAAATCAAGTTGTTCTACAGCTTTTACTCTAGCAAATGTTTCTGCTGACATATCATTGCACTTTGAGTCAGTATCTGCTATGAACTCTACAGGACTCCCATTAACGCAAACATTACAAAAGATCTCATTCTTTGCTCACAAATCAACTGCATTGACTGTTTCACCAAGCACAGACACACCATCAAGATAAAAAGTATCTACTTGCCTCTTGGAATGCCCTCTTTTAATAAAAGAATGTGTCTAATTTGATTTACAAAACCTTTTGAAATTATTCCACTTATTGCAAGAATAACACTGATGACCAAAAGCTAAGCCCTTTTCTCTTTTGGGTTTGTGATTTCCACCACAATTGCGACAGTTGACTATAAAGCTGGATGGGGGCACATGTTTTGACTTTGCTGACTCACCCTTATGCTTCACTGACCATGCTCTGGAATTTGCTGAAAAGACTTGAGGCTTCCCAGGGACTGTTACAGGACCTGCAGTAGCTGCCATTTGCCTGGGCCTGTTTCTTTTAACCACGTGCTGCATACTGTCAACATGAGCTTTGTCACTGTGCCTTCCACAGCTATTTTCATTTGCAAGGATACTTGTGTGCTTTTCTGTAAGCTCATATATCTGGCAAATCTCAATGGCCTTATTCAAAGTCAGATCACTGTCTTGAAGTAGAATCTTTCTCACTATGTCATTATTAATACCACACACAAGCCTGTCCTTTATCAACTCTTCCCTTAAATCACCAAATCTGCACGTTTTAGCCTTGTTTCTCAAGTCAGTTATATATGCTGCAAAAGTTTCACCAGACTTTTGATCCCTTGTATAAAATAATTGCATTTCCATTGTAATATTTGTTTGGGGGCCACATGTTTCCCTAAATTTATGTTTTAAGCATTATATGTCTTATCTTGTTTCAACTGGTACCACGATATGGTGCATGCACAAAAGAACACTCCTTTTCAGTGGCTTCTGAATCAGCTAAATTAAGAAGAATGAATTCTTTTGTGCTTGTATCTTTGTCAGAAAAAGCAGCCTGTATGAAAGTATTATATTTCTGCTCAAGCACTCTCCAAATTTCTGTAATATTCTTTTCAATACACTCTCCAATTTTCTGTAATATTCCTATCAAACACATGGTGGGGGTCTGCGAAATCCTTGTGCCTTGCTCACAGATTATAGTAAAACATTGCAAAATGGCCCTTGTAATTATGTATGAATATTCACACACTCCAGGTACTCCTAATAATAATTAAATGCACAATAAGCTCTTCAAAAGATTGCACTTCATAAAATATGCTTTGAAATAACTGTACTTTGTGAAATAACTGCACTGTAAACACTTGCAAACACTTTGCACACCAGAAATTTGAATAGCTTTAGTTAATACGAAAAAGTAGTACATATCAAAAATGCAGTTGTTTTCCCTTTTTTTATACATTTTATGCTATTTGGATATTGTTTCAAACATTTTTGTAATTATTTTGAATATTTTATCAATATGTTACAGTTTCAGAAATTTTGTTTAATCAGAAATTTGTTTTGAGTGTTCTGAGTCCTTTGTTTTATATTTGTAGTGAAAAAATAATTTAAGCAAGTTTTACTACCTGGAATTTGTTTCTGACCTATTTTGTGAGTTGTTTGAGCAGTAGGGATGATCAACTCCTGTATATTCCTCCAACTTTAACCAATTGACTCATGGCTGTAACTCTGGATCCCATTCTGACACCATATCGCTCTTCTTATGTGCAGTAAGAAGACGTTGAGGCTTGGGTGTTCGTTTAAGTAATTTATTGTATACAAATACATCCTGTTGAATGGCAAGAACATTAAACTTAAACAAACTATCTAACTGACTGACTACATCCTTGCATGCTGACACTCTGACTTCTTCTTCTTCTTTCTGCTTTTTCCAGTTAGGGGTCGCCACAGCAGATCACATGTCCACTCATGATTGGCAGTGGAGTTTTACAGTGTCGAGTTGCCAGCCCAGTGCCCAACCTTCCACAGAAGGCACACACACACGCACTCACACCTAAGGCCAATTTAGAGTGTTCAATCCACCTGCAGCATGTCTTTGGGATGAAACCGGAGCAACCGGAGTAAACCCACGCGACCACAGGGAGGACATGCAGACTCTGCACAGAAGTCACCCCAGCCGAGAATCGAACCAGAGAACCTCTTGCTGTGAGGCGACAATGCTAACCACTGCACCACCGTGGCCGCCCACATGCTTACACTCTGACTGCTCACTCCAAATGGCACTCTTGCTTGTACATGTTCAGTACTTATACGCATGTGCTGATTCACTGGAAAGCTTCTTAAAGGTACACACACATTGATCTACAAGGCAGAAGGTATGCCTGTGTGTGTGTGTGTGTGTGTGTGTGTGTGTGTGTGTGTGTGTGTGTGTGTGCGCGAATGTGTGTGCATGTGTGCACATGTTTGTGTGTGCGCCTGTGTGTTAGAATGCATACAAGTGTGTTGGAGACTGAATGGAGGGTACCTTTGCTAATGCAATGTATGGGCTGCTAGTGAGATAGACTGCAAAAAATGATGCTTTCCAGTCATGGTAGTTAAGGGCTATTCAGAGACATTTAAATTAAACAACAATCAGGCCTTTCCTCATTTTAGCTTAAGTGTCTGTAAATCATATTTTCCCACATTACAGAAACCATCCCCTTTGGCTGTAGCTGTTCTTGTAAGTGATACTGTTCTTCCTGATTCCTCAGGTATGTATAAAACTATAAGGAAATGTGGTCACTGGTAATATTGGGAACTAATTTACCACCATTCCAAGAATTAATGAAACCAGTAGTGTTAAGTGTGCCTTTAAACTAGGCATTGTTACTGTCATCTTAAAATGGATTATTGTGTTTGTTAAATGCATTTAGTTCATATGCAAGTGATATATGACAATAGATTTATTAATTGCATAGGAATAGGAATCAATCTCCATAGCCACCTGTGGCTGTTGTTGTTACATATGTTTTTATGTCATTTTCAGCATTATTTATCATTTCTGTTTTCATACTGTGAATGTTTTGAAGAAGTCTCAAGAGATACATTTTAAGAGACAAAGTTTTATGGTCATCTTATGAGATTTTATTTTTACAAAATTTAGCAATAATCTTGGCACAGTGTTATCAGAAGTGTGGTATGAAAATAAAAGGTGTACAGTTTTAGGCTCAGTAGAGTGTCAATAGTCTGTTCTCCGGTTCGATCCTCGGCTGGGGTGCCTTCTGTTCTCTGTGCTGCATGTCTCCTGTGGTCGCGTGGGTTTCCCTCGGGTGTGGTCCCTCTCCCCACATCCAAAGACAGACATGCTGCTGCAGGTGGATTGGACACTTGGTGGTGGTGGTGTGTGTGGAGTGTGTGGAAGTGGGAAGGTGGGGCTGGGGGCCGGGCTGGCAACTAAAACTCCACTGCCATTCAGGCCACGGAATGTGGCGACTGGGCGACCTCCAAAATAAAAAGAAAAAAAAGAAAGAAGAAGAAGAAGAGTGTCAATAGTCTAGAGTCTGGGCATCTCTTTAAAATCAGATGGGTATATCAGAAAATAGAGTCCAGTAAATGTCAGTAAGCAGCAAATTACCAAAGAACGCTTACTTGGGCCTCCCCTGCTCAGTGCATTCATGTTATATATTTTTAGTGACTTTGAAGAGCAAGATCAGTTCATATGCAAATGATATATGACAACATATATATTAATTGCATAAGAATAGGTATCAGTCTCCATAGCATCCTGTGGCTGTTGTTGTTACAGACAAATATACCAAAAGTGTAAAAAATTATAAATGATTCCCCTTTGTACTGGTTGAATAAGCAACACTAGGGTAATTTAGGGTGCTTTAGCACGGAGTTGCCACTAGAGCAGCATCGGGCAGCGCCGGTTAAACAAGGTTAAACTCTTTCTGGCTCCAGAAAGTCTGTTCTTCAATTTTTCCCTTAGAACTGCTCTGTTAGGAACCTAAACAGTTTACACCTACACTAAAAAGTGCAGCACTTGTTCCAAATAGCTTTTTCTTCTCAAAAAGCTCAGCACTTGTCTTATAAGCATATCCCTTGTCTTATAAGCATTCTCTTTGCAGGTCAAGCACTCCTATATTATACAAATCTCTCACTAGCAAAACCCCCAGGAGTGCCCACGTCCCTGCTAAGCCCACTACTTTTCTGTCTCATACCAACTCATAATTCTTTCTAGCATGTCAAAGGGTCAGATGCTGGCATCCTCTCCTGCCCAGTTGGTGAATCTGGGAATTCTGAGACAATGTTACAATTGCCTCATGTACACGGACAACCCTCTCCTCCTCCCACGTAACACTAACACTTGTGAGAGATGCAGCTATTTAGCCAGACTGGAGGCTGAGCTCTCTCAACTCAGGACTGGCAAGACCAGGCAGGAGGAGAAGGCAACTACACACACCACAATACCAGTCTCACATAACTCAACCACACCACTGAATCAAACACATAAACACACTAAGACATACTCGGAGGCTCTGAGTAAAAATTTACCTAAACAGCAGAGGCCTCCAAAGCAGACACCCAAGCAACTGCAAACTCAATACACCACACAAACAACACATAAACAACAAAATCAGTGTGCAAAGCAGTCACTGCCCTTAAGGCCAAATACAACACCAAACATACTTGTCATAGGTGACTCCATAGTCAGACACACTGACGTCCCGCTCACCAGACTGAGTAAGGAGAAGGTCACAGTAAGCTGCCTGTCGGGTGCTAGAATCCACCACATAACACAAGCACTCAGGTCTCTCAACAGCAGGTACAAGTACGACTCGGTCATTGTCCACGCTGGTGTCAACGACCTGAGATGTACCTCCTTGGACTACATGAAAAGAGACATTGAGGAGCTCTCTGATTATGTAGCCCAGGCAGGTATGACCCTGACCTTGAGCAGTATCCTACCTTCACCTAGAATGATGCCACAATACAGTGATAAGATGATCAGCTTTAATAATTGGCTTAAATTCTGGTGTCATTCAAAGGGGATCCAATGTCTGTCTGCCTGGGATGACATGGTGGACAAGCCACGCTGCTTCGCAAGGGACGGCTTGCACCTGTCACCCCTAGGCTTCCGGATATTGGCAAAGGCTCTTGCCACCCCCATAGTGTCTTTTTTAGGCAAGGCTCAAATTCTAAACCTACCACCCTAGAACACAAAAAAGTAAAAACTAAGGGTAATGCTGCTCAATGCCAGAAGTCTCAATCTCAAGATGCACGCACTCGAGGCCCTTCTCAGTATGGAGAACATCGATGTCTGTGCTGTGACAGAAACCTGGTTCAAGGCTCCTGAGAGCACCCCAGCACTATCAGATTTCACCTCATATCATGCGTTCCGGCCCCAAAATCCGGACAACACCAAGAAAGGTGGGGTGTCCATATTCATAAAGGACACCCACACCTCAAGGTTGGTGGCAATGCACGATGCATCGGAGACCATCCAGGTGCAATTAACCATAGGCAAGACTGCTCTGCAATTTGTAGCATGTTACAGGCCACCCTCTCAAACTCAGGAACCTCACATGGCCTTCCTGAAAACAATGGAGGGGATAAATGTATCTCCAAACACCATCATACTAGGTGACTTCAACTACCCTAATATAGACTGGGAACACTACTCATGCCCAAACACTCTAGCCCAAAGGTTCCTGGAGTTCATAAACTCAAATGCCATGGAACAACTAGTCACCATCCCCACAAGAGGAGAAAACATACTTGATCTCATCATCACGAACATGGGATCACAATGTTCAACACCGGAAGTATACCCCTCACTGGTGAGATCAGATCATAAACTAATCTCGCTGGAGGTCCTCATCCCTCCCCCACCTGAAATAAAAAAGACCACAGTGAAAAACTTCTCAAAAGCCGACTTCACACTTCTAAAAACTAGTGTGGTCTCCTTTAAGGCCCCTGAGCCAGTGGTAAAGATTACTCAAACCGCTGAATCACTTACAAATGCCTTCTACCAGCACCTACAGGACTGCATGGATCAGGCAATCCCAAACAAAACTAAGACTCTTTGTACCAAAGGCAAGCGTCCAGTCTGGTGGACCCCAGCCATAAACAAGCTCTACAACAAAAGGAGGAAGCTACTACAAGATAGAGCAAAATCCTTGAAAGGTAAGACACCTTTGATCATTATAAGTAAAAACTAAGAGCTCTCATAAAATCATCCAAGGCAAATTTTGAGAGAAAAATCGCCAAGGACTCAAAAGACAATCATAAGGCCTTCTTTAGCTATGTTAGAAACCTAGGAGGAAACTCCCAGATATGCTCAGAATTAGTTCAAAATGATGTGAAGATTACTGAGCCTACACACATTGCCAACATACTGGCTGACAGGTTCAGTGCAAACTTCTACCCTCCCCCAAAAGGAGAGATATCTATACCAGAGGATTGTAGCCCCCCAAACATCTCCAACGCCCAGGTGAGAACTGCTCTCTCCAAAGCAAAAAACACAGCATCCATGGGACCGGATGCTCCACGAACTCAATGAGGAATTAAACCCGCAGTTAGGACAGCTGTTTAATCTTAGCCTCACCTCAGGATACGTACCCAAGGAGTGGCGCATGGTGACTGTGGTCCCACTTCACAAGGGCGGTGCCTCCACCGACCCTGGAAATTACCGTCCCATTAGCTTGACAAGCCTTATCTGCAAAGCCATGAAGAGGATCATAATGGAACTCATAAATAAAGACATAGGGAACTTGCAGACTTTGGATCCAACCCAGTTTGGCTTTGTCAAAGGCAGATCATGCCTTTTAAACTTGGTTGACTTTTTCGAGACAGTCACCAAGGCCATTGATGAGGGAAAGGCAGTCCATACAGCCTACCTTGACCTGGCAAAGGCCTTCGACACAATACCCCACTCAGGTATCATCGAAAAACTCATCAGCTTGAATGTAAACCCATACATCACAAGATGGGTTGCAAACTGGCTAAGTGACAGAACCCACAGGGTCAGAGTTGCTGGAGCCATGTCAGACTCAAAGCCTGTCACAAGTGGTGTCCCACAGGGCTCAGTCCTAGGTCCACTCTTGTTCGGCATCTACTTTTCTGAAGTACAAGCAAACACAGGAGGGTTATGGCTGACAAAGTTTGCAGATGACTGCAAACTGGGCCATAGTCGAAAACACATCTGACACAGATATCCTTCAGAAGGGCCTCACAGAAACGGATAACTGGTGCCAGAGCCATGGCCTAAAGTTAAATGCCAAGAAATGCATAGTCATACCCTTCAGGAAAAACAAGGTTACCCCTAGCTACCATATAGGTGGCAATCCACTGAGCACAGAAGAAGTCATCAGGGATCTGGGGACCCAGGTTGACAGTAGCCTTTCGTTTGACACTCATGTTGCTAAAGTAGTTAGGAAAACCTTCTACATTGCCCACCTGATCATGAAGGGATTTACATCTAGATCAAGGGAGGTCATCGTCCCCCTGTACTCATCACTCATTAGACCTATGATTGAGTACAATGCCCCATTCGGAATGTATCTGACCCGACACCTGCAGCAGCTGGAAAGGCCCCAAAAGTTCCTCACCAAAAGGATAAAGGGTCTCAAAAATATGTCTTATGCTGCCCGACTGAAAGAACTCCAGCTCTATTCAGTCTCATACCGCTTGCTCAGAGGTGACCTGTGCCTGACATATAAGGCCATGTCAAACCCTGATTTGATGAATATGCTTCACCTCAAAAAAATCTAGATCCCTCAGAACCACAAGGGCGGGAGACTTAAACCTTGACACGGTTAGTAATAGAACGTGCTGGAGGGACAGATTCATCACCCAGAGACTCCCTATGCTGTGGAACAAAATCCCGGTACATGTGAGGCAGAGCACCTCGCTGGCCTTGTTCAAGAGGAATCTTGACCAATGGATGGGGGATCTCAGATATACCCCAGGGATTACTTCAGTGTCACTGCTTGACAGAGGCACAGCAAAATAATAGGCATAGTTTTATTCAAACTAAAGGGGTGGCGAAAGCCAAATAACTATGGGCTAGGCTTATAAATGCCCTTGGGCAGATAGCCTAGTATGAACCTATGAACCTAATTGTTGCTAGTAACAACAACATTGCAGTGTAATATAACAGGGACATTTTAAAAGCGGATAACAATCCTGAGTATATTACAAAGGGAATATATCTCTTGCAGGCAGGGGTTTCCTTTCATTGTACAGGAAACTCCTATAGACAAATTTGAGGTAATATATGCAGCTGATGGAGTCATGAAGACAATAAGAACTCAAAGTCTGAAAATGTATGAAGACTTATGTTGATGGTTGCAGAGTGACTAGATATGAAACCAGACTAGACATGAAACCAGACTTAGAAACTCAAGCATGCTTACATTAGTGGTACAACTAGAAAGACAGAATATGATTTTGATCCATTCCATTGGTTGTCTAAAATGACATACTTAGTAAAAGAGGGGATGCAATGGCCACCTAGGGGAACATGAGTGTGCTGTCTTGGGGGAGGAGCTTTTCAAGTTAGAAAGCTTCAGAACTGTGTAGTGCACAGCAAGGAAGAGATGAGACAAAGGAATGGAAGGGCCAGCCAAGCGAAGGCTAGCTGCTATATTTCAATAGACTCAGTAGTCCACACATCTTCCTTAAGTGGCGCAGCAGTAGCATTGTCACCTCATAGCAAGAGGTTCTTTGGTTCGATTCTCAGCTGACATACCTTCTGAGAGGAGTCTGCACGTCCTTCCTGCATTTGTGTGGGTGCTATCTAGGTGCTCTGGTTTCCTCCCATGTTCAAAGACATGCACCTGGAGCATTTCTCCCTAGGCATCTGCTAAAATTTGACTTTGTTCCATGTCAGACTTTCCCGGTTAACAAATGCTAAATAAGTATGTTTAATGTACTCGTGGTCATATACATGATCATCTTTGTGGTAAATTTAATGAAAAAAAAATTAATGATGGACAGGGAAGTCTTTTTTGAGGTCCTCAGTGAGGATACCTCTGACTAGGTTTACTTATCAGTGGGCTATATTCTTGATTTAAAATTAGGAGCCATATATATGAATTAGCACAATTGCTATAAGTAAGAACAGTCCATTCATCTCAGAGAACTTATGATGTGCACTCAGGATCATTACTATTGGTTATATTACTAGATAGAGAGTGTTTTTTATATATATGTTAAAGCTTACATACTCATGATATCTGACTGCTTGGCATTTGTAATATAATAAAACATAGGTTATTTAGAATTGCAGTTTTTAAGGATACACGTCCATAATGATATCAAGTAACATTACATAGGTGTGATAGTTAAAATTAAGTCAATTAGCAATAATAATTTAAGTAAAAATTGAGTACTCGACTGTACCCACAGCTTAACATACAAGGCCCTGACTGTAATCACAGCTTAACATACAAGGCCATGTCAAACCCAGAGCTGTTGGACATGCTACACTTAAAGAAATCCCAATCCCTCAGAGCCTCACTCTCCAGGGATCTAAACCTTGTCATCAACATAAACAAAACATGCTGGAGGGATAGGTTCCTGACCCAGAGACTCCCCAGACTCTGGAATAGATTTCCCATACATGTCAAGCAGAGCACCTCTTTGGTCCTCTTCAAAAGGAACCTTGATGACTGGATGGGAGAAAATAAATTCACCCCAGGGATCATGTCAGTCACCCTGCTAGACATGGGTCCAGGGAAGTAAATAGTGTGGGAAGAAATAGCCAGGGAATTGTTATGGCTAGGCTTGTATAGGCCCTAGGGCCAATATCCTAGTACCAACCTATGAACCTATGAACTTGCAAAATAGTCAAACAAGATTTAAATTAAACCTTCTGATAAACTTATCAGGTTGATGAAATGTGTTAATTAGTATATTTTAATACTGTATAGTGCTTAATAATGTGTCCAAAGATATTCTTAAAATGTGTGCTGGAAAGTAAGATCCAACAAATTACAGGCACATACAAAAGATGACTAAATCTCACTGTTCATTTGCAGATATGTTATAAGTTGATACTAAAATATCAGTTAAATCATGAACTACAGTTTCAAGACAGGCAAATTTCATCACAATATATCAAAAAACTAGAGTCATCTTGGATATTTTGTTTCATTTTGTTGATTTTTCTGTGTTGCTCTTCTGAATTAACATCAGTTTCAGGTCATCATTTCATTCAAAGCAGGCTTCATAATACCTGTGTCTGAGGAAAAAAGCAGATTATTTATATCCATCTAGCTGTTATTTATCTGTTAAAGTGCATCAGACTACCTTTCCATGAGAACCTGAAAAAGGTCTTAAACCCCTTGCTTGTAATGAAGTACATCAGGGTGTTTTACTTCCATTGCTAACACAGGACTATACTAAGCAAGTGACTAGAGAGACCATAAGATTCTGAGCCACATATACCTTTAAGCAGAAAAAACCTAGTTCTTACCACCTTATTCAATTATTGAAGAAGTTTATAGTGCACACCTTCCAAATTGAGCAGGGCCATACATGATAATCCTACTATAAATTTATATCTACCCATCAGACATCAAGACTAACTTTAAGAGTAGCTAAAGTAGTACTTTGATCTGTAGTGGTTACTTATTCCATAAGCTAGTAATAGACTGAGTCATGAAACTAACTCTCCATCTAGTCTTGCTTATTTGTTAGTGTAGATTTAAGGCCTTAGTGCATGTGTTTCTATGGCCACTGGTTTTGTGAAGAAATAGGTCAAATAGGACATGGTCTTTCATAGGTCAAAAGGTGAGACACAGATCACCTCACTGTAGACTACTGAATATAAGAAGTGTGATTCTAATCTACTAGGGTGTCTTAAGAATTTAAGACCTTTAAAAAGCAAACTTGGTCAACCATAATTCTGGGATATTGTTTTGGATGTCTGAAAAATAAATTCCAAACAGGAGATGGCCCAGAACTGATCCCTGTAGCATCCCACTAGATATAAATCTAGATTCAGAGAGGGAACCAGCAACTTTCATAACATGGGATCTGATGTATAGCCAATTTGAAATCCAGTGGACAATGAGGGGTTTATATAAAGCTTGTCTAATTTTTTCTATAATACTAATATGAGAGTTTGGGAATTCATTTGTTTTCAAGAATATATATATATATATATATATATATATATATATATATATATATATATATATATATATATATATGAGCTCCAATGCATCACATGCAACCAAAAAGTACAAATTTGTTGACTTAATATTTTACAATTTGCAGAGCTTTTCAAGACATAGTGTTTCGGTTTTGTTGTTGTGTCTTTCGACTTTTCTCGGTTAGGGGTCGCCACAGTGGAACTCCGGTCCGCTAATGATTGGCAATAGATTTTTACGTGCCGAGTTGCCAGCCCTGACTCACAACCTTCAAGGAAGGTACACCCATTCACGCATGTCTCCACACAGAAGGCGCTCTAGCTGAGAATTGAACAGGACAATGTCTTACTGTGAGGTGACAACGCTACCGCAGCACCACCACCGCAGTTAGTGATTCAGTTTTGTAAATTCCTAAAATACTAGTCTAAAATGTCTTCAAATGAAATGATCAGTGTTCCCTGTATACCTGCAATGATGTGGATGTGAACACCTTTCAAACAACATGCATGTGGACTACAAGACACCTGGATCATGAAGAAACTGAATATTTTAACATGCATTGATCTTGTTGTTTGATAGCAACACCGTTATGAGTTTTTCATGGACTAAATATATGAATTAGACTTCAAAGAATGACGCTTAAAGCATTATATGAACATTGACACTAACTACCATTGAAGCAAAATAAAGTGGGGATTGCTTTTATCAGATCAATTTACACACTAATCCACCATAGAATTAAATGTTCAAAAAGATAATTCCATACGTTCTGGAAGTCCAGTATTGAATAAAAATAATAGAGCTTATTGCTAGATCTAACAAACTAGTGCATTGAAATGTTTTCATCAAGGTTGAAGACAGCATTTGTAAGTGCTACTTTGTTGGGCTGAACAATTAAATTCATTATTTTATTTCACTATGAGACTTCAATAGTGTGTGGGTATGTTTTTATCAGATTTACTTAAATTACTCTGAAAGCATTATACAAGGAATAAAACACTGCTCAGGAACCTCTTGATCACTAAGCGTGTTGCTGCTGTCTTTGAGTTCCACTGATTCTGTGAAAGCTTGTCTTGCAATTAAAAATGATAACATGTACTCTCTAACAATAGAGGGCAGAGGGTACAGCAGGAAAATTGCCTAGTTCAGTTGAAATGAGAAGCATCATTAGAGAGTACAGTTCACTTAGTCCATCATTTAAATGAACAAAAATGCCTTACTTAGCAAAATGTTGCATACCATTTTTAATAAAACCTTGTAAACCATTTACGTTTTTCAGGATATAAAGCTGAAACAAAGAAAGTATTTTCTGTTAATGCTTTTTTCCCCTCTTCTGTTCAGTAAGAATGAAGGATACATACATAAAAAAGGAACCACAGTTCTGTGTCCATCATGCCTCACTACCCAGTTACAGGAAGGCATTTGAATATATGATCAGTACAAGCAGCTTCTATTGACTATCTTGTTTCCACTTTATTAACAATTCCCAGTTCAAGGACATTACTAAAGCTACATTTCTCATAACTTCAGCTTACGAATTTCATTAAATCAGGCTACCGAATGTGATGCATAAAGAAGTGATCTCTGTAGTGTCTGCAGCAAGTATCATTACTTCACCATAGTAAGACAAGTGAAATATCAGTCATTTTACACATCATTAGTTTCTGCTTCAAGAAATGTCACACCTGAAAGAATTCATTCAAAACAAGTTTCCACAGGGCATATATAAATCAAATAATTCTCACATTATATTAATATGGGTGATTTATTTCACACATTCTACATCATACAGTCCCCAAACGATATATTTCTGTGTCTTTTGTGAACATTCTTCAGTTAAACCAGTCCCAGGTTTTCACAAGTGATATAAATTAATTTTTACAGTGGTGCACTTTCCTGGACACCAGTGCATCAAGGGCTGATCTATGCTGTACTAAGAGTAAAATAATGCCAGTGATATGTGATGAAAGTACTGGAATCCATTTTAGTATATTTAGCAAGTAACTCCTGAGGCCATAAAGAAATAAACTTCAAGCCTTTTCTCAACTTCTTTAGAACATACCTCAGGGCCTAGTTGAACCATGTAATCGGCATGCCAAGCTTCAAATAGCAGAAACCTGGAATTCAGCCACTTCAGGTCTAGATGTACTGGCAAATATGAACCATGTAGTGCCTGTTAAAGTAGTCACAAATATTAAAACAGCTATCAGATAAATTTTTTTCAGTGGTGAAAAGAATAATTTAATAGATTACTGCAGAGGCATCGGGGAGGAGTTAAACATTGCATACTAGCTTGACTAATTTAGATGGGAAACTATTTGTGCTGAAGAGAAAACTTAATAATCATTAAAGCAGAATACCTATTTATTAAAGATTTACTTATTAAGTAAATCAGATGACCAAGAGGGCCATATGAGGTGCATTAATATCAACATTTGGACTTTTTGATAAAATGTTTACCAAAAGCATGACAAATATCATTGATAAATAAAATGAACAACATTGCTCTTAGTAGTAAGCTCTGACAAAGACATACTGTTATGTATTCCTAACTGGAGTATGTGCTTAAATAGTGATGCTTTGATTGTGAATATTAAGATAGCTTTTAAATCAATGTAGAGTTTGATTGCTTAAGTCTAAATTGACATTTCTGGGAAATAGTGTTGCAGGCTTTGGAATCATCATGGCATTATCCTGATATTTTCTTTATAAATTGCATATAGTATTACAAGTAAGCAGTCTGTATACTGTGATCTGAGTAAAAGCAATTTTTGTTGGAGAGATTAGGTTTTCTTCTATTAGGTGCCTAAAGATTTGTTTGTTTGTGGAAGCATTTTTCAAGGACTGTTATCAGAGGTGATAAGCTGGCTATATAGGTCTATAACCTGACAACCCTGTTTTGGAGCCAGCTAAATGAAAGAGGGGTAAGTGTGACTTCCTCCATGAAGAGGGTACTTCCCGCTCCTCTATGCATCTCTTTATAACAATGACTACTGGAGGAATTCAGTTTCTATACATCACCAGTCTACTGGAATATCGTCTGGAGCTAGCAGATTGTTAAGGGTATCGGTTTTAGCTTTATTATGAGTTTTTTTTTATCTAGAGGTACGGAAACTGTGTAGAAGTTATTGTATCCAGAGATTTGTTTATATATGTGTGTAACAGAAGTGGTACTGTTAATGATATTTGCTGTATCTCTTTGGAAGTGTGTGCATTCAATTTACAGGATGTATTATACAATGTGCATTTATGAGTATGTTGCTGGAGTGCCATACTTGTTTTAAGTAGTTCATATATGTATATACTGAAAGTTTTTAAAGCATTTTTTTGTCTTTGTATATTTGATTTTTTACACAGTTTTGAAATGCCTCATATTACTTTCAAGTAATTCTATGATTTATTTCTATGAGTCATCCCTTCTTTTGTTTTTAGAGTTAGCTAGGGTGCTATACAAATTAGAAAAATATCAGGGAAGGTTTTATTGAAGTCATGTACTGCTTTATAAAGAGGAAGTTCATTAATTAGGGTAAGTAACTGTGTCTTAGTGCTCAGTTAAAGATGGCTTCCTGAAAGGACTTTTTGAATGTCATCCAATTACATATAATGCTGTTTCGCAAGTTTGTTTATTTTTAGAAAACATAGGTAACACTGTTGTCACTTATAGAGTTTGGCAGTGTACATGTGTCTTTAATATTTATGGGATTATTAGTTTACAATCAGTCAAATATTATTTCTTTGCTATGTGATTGCTGTTTCCTGTTGGCTATTGCAATAGCTATGTAAATGCAAAAAGACTTACAACTCTTTGATCTTCTTTATTTGCTTGTATCTCTGAAGGTATCCATCAACTTATGCTTATATTACATAGTACTATAATGTCCTGCTGCAAGGCAGTACAATTTGTAAAATATTAAAGCAGTTTATTTGACTATTTGGGGGTATATGGGCTGTACGTGTATGAATTACTCTATGTAGGTTTATTCTAGGTTTAGCAATAAGCATTTTTGCTTTAGACATGTGGATTTGAATGGCCTGAAAATGAATATTTGAAGTTAATATGAATGTGTAATTACAGTTTCTCTGTTCCTTTGTTTCTCCATTTTATTTTTGTTTTCCTGTGATGTGGTTGTAGGTCAGGTTCATTGGTAGCGTTGAATTTAAGCAAGATTTCTATTATGCAGAGAAGGTCAAGCTTTTAATGACTTGCTCATTAGTGTACTTCAGACATGTATTAATGGCATTAATATGACAGAATTTTAAGCCTTAGTGTGGTTATGTATCTTCACAGAGAAAGAGAATAGCCATTATATGTAATTAAAGATACTAAAAACAATACCATCAGTAACTCACAAGTTGTGTTCGTATCAACAAAAGTAGTAAAATTAGGAACCAAAAAGAACACAACCACGACAGCCAAAGTCTCCAGTATCAGTCTTTACTAAGTGCACAAAGAAACACAAGTGCTTTCATGATAGCTTCATCAGGTGTAATGAAAAAGCACTACCTAAACACACCTTATATACAAAAATAGCATAGTCACATGACAAAAGCAATTACAAATTTGCAAATTAGAAGGGTAACAACTATATGATAATGTGAAACAATTTTAAAAACATACATTTACATTTTATATCATAAAACCACTTAAAATAACATATATAGGACAACACATACATATACATTTTATATCATAAAACAACTTAGAATAACCTTCATAGTGGTGCATGAGTTTACTAAATAAAAACTATCTCCTTAGAGGTCTTGATTTCAGCCTCGGTTTGAGTGGTACACTTTCATTTAACCCACTGCCTACATTTGCCCTCATCCTGACAATCCAAGTAGACTCAAGTTCTTCTGTTTTATGCCTCACATCTCCTATTCTAATACTATCAGAAATTCTCCCAATCACTAAAAACTTAAAACTGTGTGCAGAGTCTGTATCATGAACATGTTTAGCCATGGCATTTACACAATTAGACTTACTTATGTGATAAATATGTTCCCTTATACTATCTTTAAAAGGCTTGACAGTCTTACCTATATAAAATATACTGCATTTCTGACAATACGCAAGATATACCACATGTTCTGTTGTAGAAGTGGCAAAAACAGTACATTTATACAACTTCTTTTGATCTGGACGATAAAAACTACCCTTTGTATACAAAAACAGACAATAATTGCACTCACCACAAGGTGTAGTACCTATACCTTCACTTTGACGTTCACTAATCCCAGGATAATACAATCTCATTTTCAATGATTTACTATTCCTAAACATGAACCTCGGTTCAAAGTCCACATATCTGGCAATTTCCTCATCTGTAATGAGAATATTCCAATGCTTCCTTATTATTCCCATATATTTAGCTACATTAGATGTATAACATAAAGGAATCTTCAACCTAGCTCCATGTATATCTCTGTTCCTTCCTACAGTCCCTGTACTAGATGAACCAGTGTTCCTATCAGAGAAATATGATTGAGCTCTTGTAGGTCTCTCTTTAATCACTGCTGCTACAGTGGGTACAATGATATGTTCTTCATAGCCCCTATCAGGAAGATGGTCAACTGCTATACTGACATATTGTTCAAAGGCAGTTTCTCTTACATTCAGCCTAGAAGCCCTATAAATCTGATTTTGTACAACATTCCTAAAGATGTAGGGAGGATGTGAACTCTCCCTGTGCAGCAAATGGTTCACATAACATTCTTTCCCATATAATTTTGTTATAATTACACCTGTATATTCCCTAGTAACCTTAACATCTAAAATTTCAATACCAAACATAGAATGGTTACAAGTAAAGCGTAGATAGCAAGTGGTGTTATTGAGATATACAAAAAATTCTTGAAACTCGTCATATGTACCTCCCCATAAGATAAAAAGGTCATCAACAAACCTTCTATAGAACAACACAAACTCTTTATAAGGACCCTGGAGTACATAGTTGAGTTCCCATGCTACCATAACTGCATTGGCGTAGCTGTTGGCACAGGCCATGCCCATAGCCACGCCATTGCATTGCTTGTAGTATTGTTGGTCAAAAACAAAAACATTATGCTCCAGTACTATCTCTAATAACCTAACAAGCAAGTCTATTTCCTGTTGACTGTAGTCGGAATAATTCCTCAAAAAATGTTTATGCTCAAAAGTCCTTCATGGTTGGGGATCACCGTAAATAAGGAAACAACATCTAAAGTTATAAACATACTCTTCAAATTGTTTTTAGATGTCTGACCATATAAGTCTCTTAAAAATGTTCTGTGTCCCTAAGAATGTGCTGTAAATTATTCAACACAGGTCTTAAATGCTTTTCAAGAAAAATGGAAACTGTCTTAGTGCTCCAATTCCTGCCTGAAACTATTGGCCTTAAAGGTGGATCTAACCTATTCTTATGGAGTTTAGGTAGGGCCTGTATTAAAGGTACAGTAGGTTTGGCAACTAAAAAATAAGAAAGTAAATCATCATCAATAAACTCTATTTCATGCAAACATTTCAAATAAATTTGTATATCATACATAATTGTAGTCAGTTGTACAAGTGTAATTTTCATATAAAAAGAAGCATTTGCTAACATTTCATTCATTTTTATGACATACTTGTCCCTGTCTAGGACCACAATGGGTCCACCTTTATCAGCCAGCCTGATGATAATATCAGTATTCATCTCCAGACCTCTCAAAGCTGACCTTTCATCTCTAGTTAAATTAGCCATATTAAAAATATCCTGCTTCACATTGCCTTTAAAATTAAGATCATATATGTCCTGAACACACAGTTTTTTCACAAGCAGTTATTATAGAGTTCATTCTAGGTACAAAAGTACTTGGTTTCTTAAACACCAACCCCCTAGATATCTGAGAATCAATATTAGTATCACTGTGATCTTTATAAATCATTTTCACCATCAAGTTTCTGGTAAATTTCTTAATGTCAAAAATCACTTCAGTATAGTGTGAGACAACAGAGGGTATAAATGATAGTCCTTTACTTAGGACACTTAATTTTGTCTCCATTAATACAATATTTGAAAGATTGGAAACTAGGCTTTTTTCACATTCATAAAGGCTTTCTTTATGGTATTCTGTTGATTCACAGTACCTTCCCAAATGGTTTCCTGTTGTTCCTGTTCCAGTTGTGCTCACGCTCTTTCTGGTTCCAAACTTTCTGTTTTTTCACCGGTAATGGAAAGTTCAATTGATATTCCCCCAAAGGGACATCCGTTTCATTGACATTCTCTCTCACATTCTGCTTCACCTTATTCAAATCCGAATGTACCAAAGCAGTCGTGACAGCAACCTTATGTCGTGCCTCTAGTTCTTTATTTGCAGAGTTGGAATTTTGCGTAGTGACATCATTGGGTGCAGATGAAACAGCACGCCCATTCAGAATATCAGAACTACTCGTATTACTAGTTGTTGACTGTGTTGCCACAGTAACGCTTGTTTTAGCCTGCGTAAAAGACGCTCTGGTATAATTGGTAGCCGACAAATCATCGGTCCTCGACCAAGTGAAGATATTACCCAGCTGAAAATCTTTATGATCTCTGCAGATCTTAGAGATCTTGCCTTTTAACAATTAGTTTTCATATACTTGCAGGGAATTAATCAGATCTGACAAATAAGGTTCGAGTACTGTATCAGGATAGCTTTTAAGTAACTCTTCATACTTGAGGTTAACAGCATGTATCAAGTTGTCAGTCTCCCTTTGTGCAGTAGCTATCAATATTCTAAGATAGCTGAAACTAGTTTGTAAATTAAGCTTCTGCCATTCCATCAACAGTACATCATCACCATTAGTGTAAGAGGGCATTTTAAGAACACGTAAGCCCCTACATATTATTTTCTCTGCCAAACAAACTTCCAAATGAAAACACTGATACTGACTGCATTTCAGCTGGTATAAATCTTGTATAAACAATTGCGTTTTTAAAGTTATTATGTCAACAGTCTCTGACAGAGACTGTTGACATAATAACTTTAAAAACGCAATTGTTTGTCCTTGAGAAAGATTTATACAAAATGAAATGCAGTCAGTATCAGCATTTTCATTTGAAAGTTTGTTTGGCAGAGAAAATAATACGTAGGGGCTTACGTGTTCTTAAAATTCCCTCTTACACTAATGGTGATGATCTACTGTTGATGGAATGGCAGAAGCTTAATTTACAGACTAGTTTCAACTATCTTAGAATATTGATAGCTGCTGCACAAAGGGAGACTGACAACTTGATACATGCTGTTAACCTCAAGTATGAAGAGTTACTTAAGAGCTATCCTGATACAGTACTCGAACCTTATTTGTCAGATCTGATTAATTCCCTGCATGTATATGAAAACAAGTTGTTAAAAGGCAAAATCTCTAAGATCTGCAGAGATCATAAAGATTTTCAGCTGGGTAATATCTTCACTTGGTCGAGGACCGATGATTTGTCGGCTACCAATTATACCAAACAACATCAGATACATTAAATGAAGGAAAATACGTCATTTAAATAGTGAATACAAGTTAAACATCACTTCCTGTTTCTTAAAATTAAAATAAACAACATGAAATTGTTACAATAAATCAGAATAAATATTCTCTGACATTGTGAAGATGTGTGTGTTCTAAACTAATCATCTGTCTAAAGATTTACCCTGGTATGTACAAATGTGGTAGGTGTAATTTTTGCAAATACATAAAAGTGGGTAAGAACCTAAGCATAAATGGGTAACACCTCCACATTTTAGATAGATATAACTGTGAAACTAAAGGGGTGGTTTTTCTGGCTTCATGTGATAAATGCGACTGTTTCTACGTAGGTAAAACAGAGACTTTTGAAACAGTGCATATATGAACACATGTATAACATCCGTAAAAACAATTCCAATAATGCTTCAGCTAGACATACTATTGAGAATAGTCAACATTGTTTCTCATTTTTCATTTTAGATAATGTTGTTCTTGACAGGAGGGGTGGTCCATGGTCTTTAATTCTAGAAGAAAACAAATTACTTTGGCAATTGCACCTAAATTCTCTCAACTTTCCCGGTCTTAACGACAACTGCAATGTTAAATGTCTATTAAATCTGAAATCTTTAGACAGATGATTAGTTTAGAACACACACACATCTTCACAATGTCGGAGAATATTTATTCTGATTGATTGTAACAATTTCATGTTGTTTATTTTCATTTTAAGAAACAGGAAGTGATGTTTAACTTGTATTCACTATTTAAATGACGTATTTTCCTTCATTTAATGTATCTGATGAAGTTTGGCAAGAAACAGGAAGTGATGTTTAACTTGTATTCACTATGTAAATTATGTATTTTCCTTCATTTAATGTATCTGATGAAGTTTGACAACACTGGCAAACGAAAGCGCTAATAAATCATTTCATTTTATTTCTATTACAGGAGTGGATAGCCAATTTTGTCTTTTTAATTTTATTTGAGTTTGAGTTTTCTTTTTTGTTTCAATATAGTGGTTTGTTTCATGATGGCAGAGGAGGCTACTTCTGCTTCACAACTTTTGTTTTCTCCATTTACACCTCAGGAGAATAGTGAGATGAGTTTGGGAATGTTAACCCAACTCATCAAATGTTTATCTGACTGGGTTGACATTTTGGCAAAAAACCTTCATTACAACTGTTCCAGGAGTCCCGGTCATGACTACAGGTCTGGCAGTCCTAGAGATCCCATGAACGGACTGTCTTCAACAACGCTTCCGATTTTAAACTTGGGGATGTGTGGTTCGGACACTTCCTCACTTCAACAGCAAGCGGTTCCATTGGGAGAAGTTTTAAACCCCACAACCATTAACACAAATAAGCAAAACACTAATGTTTCGGGTATTTCCTTACCTTGACAGCAAGCGGTATCCTCGGGAGAGGCTTTACACTCTACAACCACCAACAATAACATCCAGAATATACAAGAAAGACAGAACACTGAGATGTTCCTAATGAACAATAATTGAAACTTCAACTTCAACATTCCGTCCTTAAAGGATATGCTTCACAAAGCTATGGAATTGCTTACCAGCAACAGTCTGGGAAATCCGTACAATGCTGAAAACAATGAAACAGGTACTGTTCAAACCAATACTTCCATTGTTGATCTTTTAAAAATTTTTGACACTAAACTTTTCAAATGCAAAAAATTACAGTTGGAAGTTGTCTATTTGGGGGAATGTTTTCGTAGGAAACAAATTCCCAAAGGTCTTAGGCAATGAAAATACCCCACAGGACTGGTTAAGAATTCTTCATTTTATTGTGAGTTATTACATTTATTTGATGAACAGGTCTGTCAATTTTTGGGACTTTTGGTTAAGGATTACCAAAACCAGATTGACAACCTAACCAAGGAGTTAGACACTTTGGACAAGTCTATCAAATCTAATCCTGAGTTTTTAAGATACAAATATGACTTTGGGCATATCTTTACTAGTATTGATCACAGTTTATTGAAGTTAAAGGAAATAAAATTTAAAAAATTGGTGCGTGACAAATGGGATTTTGAGAGAGGTACAGCATACCCACCGCCACCTCACTCTTAAAACAATACCTTTATCAATATAAATGAACTTGACACCCAAAGTAATCAAGGTGAACATGATCCATCAACTGACACCCAGGTTCCTTCAGCATTACATTGCACACTCCCTAGATGGAGTGAAAGAATTAAAGAGAAGCAACAAACTTCACCCAATTCTTCCACTGCTCAGGATTTTTACCACACCAATCAGAACAATTAGAACACTGGGGGTGGGTGACAATGTCGGAACTACAGACAGAGAGGTCAAAACCTCAGACAGAGGTGACAAAACAGATTGCACCAACAACACCTACTTCTAAAACAAACATTGAAGTTATAACTAATTCCTCTGGGGATTTTAACATTTATAACTTTTCAAACTATATTGTCACCTAGGAACTTGCAAACCTCTTAGCCAAAGGTTTGACTTTTGTCCCGAGTAAACAAGCAGATTTGGCTAGGACTCTTATTGACTTTAAACTTTATTTACATAAATTGAATTTCAGATTAGTATTTGGAAATGGATGTTTAGTTAGCAACAATGAATTAAGAATTTCTAGCCTTTTTAATCCCGCTTTGCATCCCAATTTAATACTATATGAAAAAAAATTGTGAATTAGATCTAAGACATTCACTTAATAGATCTTTTAATTCAAAGAACAACATCAACGAAAATGAAAGATTGGCTTTGTAAAATTTGAGAGCACACCACATCCAAGTGATCAAACCCAACAAAGGAGGGGGTTTGTTTTTTATGGATGAAACCAATTATGTTGAGTGAGTTAGAGCATTATTAGAGGCTGATACTTACATCGAGGTCACACGAAATGAGATTAATGGAGCCTTCCAACATATTAGGTCTTCACTTAATGATTTATTTATAGACAGAATTATTTCTTTAGAAACTTACAACTATTTATGTCTGCCAGCTCCAAAAACACCCACTTTTTTCGCACATCCCAAAATACACAAAAGTATTCAAGATCCATCCATTAGTGGGTGGGGTTCTATGACTTTTGCTTGTGCGAAATTTGTCAATCAAAAGTTGAAAACATTTTTGGAGACTGAGTCACAAATTTGTTGTGACTCTTGGCACTTTTTGGAACAACTCAACCTTTTCATTTATGATGAGTCTTTAAACTTCCTCACCATAGACATTAAAGATCTTTACACAGTGATTCCACAGGATTTGGGTTTGGAATGGGTAAGGGACATTTTAGTAGAAAAAGGAGCCAACAATGATGAGGTTCACGTCATTGAAACACTCTTAGAAATTGTCTTGTCTAACAATTTCTTTTTATTTAGAGAGACCTTTTATAAGCAAAACTCAGGAGTTGCCATGGGCTCCCCATGTGGGGGGAGTTTTCCCAACAGTGTTTTATCTTTTTGGGAAAGGAACTTTTTATTTAAGGATAACTTGTTCAAAGTACACATTAAATGGTGCACACGCTATCTGGATGATATTTTCATCCTTTTTGATGGCAATGAAACAATAGCTGGAATTTTTGTCAAACATCAATTTTCCATAACGGAAATTTTGAATTTCACCTTTGAATTTAACAAACATGAAATTGACTTTTTGGATGTTTTACTGGTTAATGACATCCCAAACAGAAGATATCTGGCCAGCGTGTATAGGAAGCCTACTTATTCCAACAGCTTCCTTCATTATGAAAGTTCCCACCCCTTCCACCAAAAGAAAGCAGTGGTAAAAGGACAACTTGTCCATGTGGCAAGAATGTCCTTTCTTTATACCTCCTTTTTGATGGAAGTTAATACATTAAAAGAAATGTTCCTAAAAAGATCCTATCCTTTAGAATTAGTAGACAATGTGATATAGGAAGTGATTTCCAAAAGGAAAACTGGAGTCTTTAAACCCATTCTGGATAGATCTACAGAGGAAATTAATTTTTCCCTTGAGACATCTATTGAAACACCTCAAAACTTAACCCACACTGTTAACAACAATTATTACCCAACACCTGAAAACAACATCACCTTCATTACCCCTTTCTCAAACACCGCAGGCTTTTTAAAAAAAAAGTTTTGATTACAAATCGGGTCTTAATTCAAACTAATCTTACTACACGTCACAAATTAGGTCACAGACCGATTTTTACCTTCAAAAGAGGACATAATTTGAAAACACTTTTGGAGAGACCTTTTAGAAAATCAGTAACCAACCCTAGTATGTACAAATGTGGCAGGTGTAATTTTTGCAAATACATAAAAGTGGGTAAGAACCTAAATATAAATGGACAACACCTTCACATTTTAGATAGATACAACTGTGAAACTAAAGGGGTGGTTTATCTGGCTTCATGTGATAAATGCGACTGTTTCTACGTAGGTAAAACTGAGAGACCTTTGAAACAGCACATATATGATCACATGTATAACATCTGTAAAAACAATTCCAGTAATGCTTCAGCTAGACATACTATTGAGAATAGTCAACATTGTTTCTCATTTTCCATTTTAGATAAAGTTGTTCTTGACAGGAGGGGTGGTCCATGGTCTTTAATTTTAGAAGAAAAAAAATTACTTTGGCAATTGCGCCTTAATTCTTTCAACTTTCCCGGTCTTGACGACAACTGCGATGTTAAATGTTTATTAAATCTGAAATATTTAGACAGATGGTTAGTTTAGAACACACACATCTTCACGATGTCGGAGAATATTTATTCTGATTTATTGTAACAATTTCATGTTGTTTATTTTAATTTTAAGAAACAGGAAGTAATGTTTAAATTGTATTCACTATTTAAATTACGTATTTTCCTTCATTTAATGTATCTGATGATGTTTGGCAACACTGGCAAACAAAAGCGCTTATAAATCATTTTATTTCTATTACAGGAGTGGATAGCCGATTTTGTCTTTTTAATTTTATATAGGTAAGACTGACAGGCCTTTTGAAGATAGAATAAGGGAACGTATTTATCACATAAGTAAGTCTAATTGTGTAAATGCCTTGGCTAAGCATATTCATGATACAGACTCTGCACACAGTTTTAAGTTTTTAGTTATTGGGAGAATTTTTGATAGTATTAGAATAGGAGATGTGAGGCATAAAATAGAGGAACTTGAGTCTACTTGGATTGTCAGGATGAGGGGAAATGTTGGCAGTGGGTTAAATGAAAGTGTACCACTCAGACCGAGGCTGAAATCAAGACCTCTAAGGAGATAGTTTTTATTTAGTAAACTCATGCACCACTATGAAGGTTATTCTAAGTTGTTTTACGATATAAAATGTATATGTATGTTTTGTCCTATATATGTTATTTTAAGTGGTTTTATGATATAAAATGTATATGTATGTTTTTTAAATTGTTTCACCTAAGCATATAGTTGTTACCCTTTTAATTTGTAATTGCTTTTGTCATGTGACTATGGTATTTTTGTATATAAGGTGTGTTTAGGTAGTGCTTTTTCATTACACCTGATGGAGCTATCATGAAAGCGCTTTTGCTTCTTTGTGCACTAAGTAAAGACTGATACTGGAGACATTGGCTGTCGTGGTTGTGTTCTTTTTGGTTCCTGATTATATGTTATTAATTATGAAGAAAGCAATGTCATAGTGTCAATAATAATTCATGTCTTTTTTACTTGAGCGGTAATTTTTGGGTCTTTTTAAGGTCAGGATAGTACACTTGAAGAACTGTAGGTTAATTGTTCCTTTGTGCTCTTTGCTAAATTGAAAAAGATATACTATTTGACAGCATATTTATTACAGATGTATCTCATACTGGTGACAGATTAAAGCACCATTTTGTCTCCTATAAAATGTAAAGAGGATAGCAATAGAAAGCTTATAAATGTGTCCATAATTCTTAATGATAATGGTGAGATGTAACTATAGTAGATTTGGGATCACTTGAAGGTACAGGAATGGAATACAAGGGAATGTGAATTAAACAGAACATTTTTTTCCTATAATGTTATTAAATACTGATTCACACTGAATGTGACTTGTCATCTCTCTAACCATGTTTCATTAAGCTGGTTGATTTCTTATGGCTAGATAAAACAAACATTTAGTCCTTGGCATCTAGGATTCAATATTAATTAGGGGAGTTGATTTAAGATTTCTTGTACATGAATGGTCAGATGTCCTGCTAAATATGCTAAGGGGATTCTTTTAAATGCTTTCAAAATTTTTAAATGAGAAAACATATATAAAGAAGTATAGATAAACAAAATATGAGGATCTTCAGGAAGTCTTAGCTATCCTTGTATTCATTCAAAGACAATGTAGCTCTTTCCACACCTTCTTTATCCATACTGTAAACATGAGAACTCATCAGGTCTTAAAGGCTACAGGTTGATAAGAGCTAATAGACTTGAGGGTAACATTAACAGTTCTAGGCTTAAGAGTCTGACAGGACAGATGATTAAAGATCTAAGCTATAGTCTATGGTATCGAGTATGATGCTGTTCACCTCCATTTGCCAACAGTGTAACTCTGAGAAAGTCACTGAACTTGATGGTGCTCTCATGTAGCTACTGAAAGAAACCCTTTTGTCTACTTGGTTTATGTTATCAACAAGTTAAAATAAAAGAAAAAGAAAATAAACTCAAGTACTGCAGAAAAATACAAGCTATGGAGATAACAGCAAAGAGTCCTAGTAGAAGTGGCAGAACAAGATATTTAGTTTACATTATAACTTATGAATTGTGCTTTTCTTCTTGGCATTAGGCAATTTTTACTACTTGTCTTTGGCAGATTCTTCCTGTCAGTTTGAGCCTGGCACAAATGGAAACAAATGCTGCAAATGCCAAATGGGAAAAGCTCATAGATAAGCTAGCATATTTGCCTCTTTTCCTATGGTGTAAATAAAACAGGGTGTGACACCAGGAAAATACTACCAGTCCAGCTATCTGGAATTTTGCAAATAATTATATGTCACTTGAAAATATTAATATGCTTTATATAGAAATGTGACACAGCCAGCCCAGGTATCTGGAATTTTGTAAATAATCATATATCATCTGTGAATATTTATATCATTTATATAGAACTGTATGTTATGTACTGAGCTTCAAGGATGTGTTCACAGTGTACCCTACTGGAAAAGAACAGAAATGTATATAAACTATATACCTGTGCAAATGGATGTTTTAATATAGAAGCTGAAACATGCATAGTTAACTTGCAAAGCTTCAAGAAAATAATTTGAAATTGTTTTACGATTGTGTTATCTCTTACTTTCAGCGAAACAGACACAATTTCTAGATTTCCAAGTTCTGCAAACTTCTGAGAGATATGTACTTCTCAAATAGAGATGTTAAAATTATGTTAGTTTCTGTTAGCTTGGGGACGGAAGGCAGCTGACAAAGAGTGATGTCATCCAGGCTAACCCAGCAGTAATATATGATATTAATTTAAGAACTCTCTCAGAGAGGGAGAGGGGGCATTTTGTATCTTGTCTTGGACCTAGCAAGAACATCCACTCATCTGCATTTGCCTTCTTCTGTAAGTAAGTTATTTAGGGCATAATATCTCTTAGCTATAGCTAGGAATATAATAAAGAGTAGTTTAGATGTTTTCTGTATTTGTTTGAGACTGTCCTGCAATGTTATTTTAAAATATTTCCTGTGATTCTGAACTATGTAGTTACTGTGTTGTTTGAGTATTGTCTTGTTCTTTTATTATTTATTATTAAATATATTTAAACCTTTTAAGTGTGGCTGGTTTGTTTAGAGATATTTTAGCTCTTACAGTACTTGCATATGTACTTGGTGACACTGTACAGGTCACTCCTAAATAGCCTTGAAAGTCTTGGTCACACTTACCATTTGGATAATAGTAACATTACACAGTAGGATTGGTCACCCTTTGTAAGGGCCTTAAAGTAGTTGATATGTAGTGGCTGGTGGCAGCTGATACTACCTTATAGTCTGAGCAGAAGGAGGCATAGCTAGTAAACCTGTGCCAGACTTTCCCAGGTGTATGTCTGTGTTTGTGTATAAATCAAATCTCAATGTGTGTGGGTATGTCAGCTACTTGGGCAGGGACACAAAGCATTGGATGGACGGAGAGGATGCTGGAGGTTTTGGCTTGGCCACTCAGCTGAGATCTTAACCCTATAGCTGTGCCAGTGGGAGTCTTATTGGGGATCTGGAGAAAGAGAAAGAAACCAGTCCCCAGACTGACTGTGATCTTTGTGTGCTCTTAAGGGAAACTGTACTTTACTGTGTGTGCAGTTGTCATCCTCCCAATGTGTACATACATCACTGGTGCTAGTGATGAGGATTGAGGCATCTTGATTACTGGGCCAGTGCAGGGGTGTCACACAGATTATTGAGACTTTGTGGGAAAGATAATGCTTTGGACACAGATAGCTTAGCACATTAGGTAATAACGTGAAGGCTACTTAAACTTAATAAGGATTTGATAAATACAAATCACAATTTATTAATTCTGAATGCAAGTATGTATATATATATATATATATATATATATATATATATATATATATATATATATATCTATATATGGATCTACTTTAAAAGGTCGAACCTCATATAATTGAAATCCATTTCTGATAAACAAAAATCACAAAACCTGAAATATCTAAATGGCAAATATTTCCCAGGGTAAGTTAACACTTGCCCAAACTAAAATGAAACACACACCAAAGTAAATAAAACCCACTTAGGTGGGGGGCTATCCCCCACATACACCCTATCCCTCCTAAATATATATATATATATATATATATATATATATATATATATATATATATATTCTGGTATTTCAGCTTTTGCAATTTTTGTTTCGCTAAAATGGATTTCAATTATATGAGGTCCGACCTTTCAAAGTAGATTTATATATATATATATATAAATATATATATATATATATATATATATATATATATATATATATATATATATATATATATATATATATATATATATATATATATATCATCTTCTTCTTCTTCTTTCGGCTGCTCCCGTTAGGGGTCACCACAGCGGATCATCTGTTTCCATTTCTTTCTGTCCTCTGCACCTTGCTCTGCCACACCAACCACCTGCATGTCCTGTCCTCTCTCACCACATCCATAAACCTTATCTTAGGACTTCCTCTTTTCCTTTCCCAATATACTCTGCATCCCTCTTCAGCACATGTCCAAACCAACGTAATCTTGCCTCTCTGGCTTTGTCTCCAAACCTTCCAACCTTGGCTGACACTCTAATATATTTATTCCTAATCCTGTCCACCCTGGTCACACCCAGTGCAAATCTTAACATCTTTAACTCTGCCATGTCCAGCTCTGACTTCTGCCTTTTTGTTAATGCCACTTTCTCCAACCCATATAGCATAGCTACAACACCCATACCACAAAACAAATGCACACAAAAAAAAAAAAAAAACACCAAACACGCAAATACCTACACTACACAAAAGCAGGGGGGCAAGCCCCCCCTGCAGCCCCCATACCCCCTACTTATATATACTGACTCTGAGATCGCACAAACAGTAACAGACAGAACACTCACACCCAGACATTCCACAGTCCCTCGCCCGCCGCCCCCCCCCACACACACACACACACACAGTCATCACATACACAAACACATCCAACAATTACACACTCATATTTTAACCTACCTACCCTAACCCACACATACAATTTAAAAACAATCTAACAAACACTCAAACTCCCGCACAAAACCCTTAAAAAACAGTCACTTACCTTACACTCCATGCAAATCCATACACCACATCCGACGTAAAGACTGCATGTCACGTAACGTAAAGCCATAACCGCGAATTTGAGATATTAAAATTCACGATTTTGCACTTTACACATTTTGAAATTCAGCTTTATAGTCCTGAATTTCAGCATTTTGAGATTATAAAGTGAAACTATATATATAAATATATATATATATATATATATATATATATATATATATATATATATATATATATATATATATATATACACACACACACGCACACACATACACACACACACACATATATATACTGATTATAAGCACAGATTATACACCCAGTTTCCAGATATGGCTAGGTGGTTATGACCATGTCTCTCATTCTTGATCTTCTCCAATCAATTTAGTCTGTATCAGGCAAACTTGAGATAGTACAGGGAAAAGGTTAGAGATCACTGGTGTTGCCTAACCAAAATTAATGCCATTAACATCTGACACTATTGCAAAAAAAGGTAGTTAACTATCTTTCATAGCCATTTAGTTTGCAGCCTCCAGGTTTTGACATGCCTCAGGCTGTTTGTTAGAAAAATATGTATTAATGCGTGTATTAGTAATATGCTTAGTGCATTCAGAGCCTAAAAGAGTTAACACATTTATTCTATTTCATACTGCATAAATCTGTACAAACTGCAGTTGCTTTCTGACCTTGTACTGTCAGCTAAATCTTGCTTGTGCCTTGGAAATTTACTGAGAAGCAGATGATTTCTGCTTGCGTTAGGAATATAATGAATAGAACAATACTGCTTATATGAAACTCAGACAAGAAGTTCCACTGTGCTATGAGAACATACACAGCTGTAGAAATGACAGATAATTAGGAAAAGCCTGCTTGAAAATATGAACTGCAATCAGCATTTGCTTGTATCTGTATTAGAAGAGTACCTTGAAATGTAACACTGGACAATAGAGGCTTGTAAACGAAGTACTGGTCACCAAGGCCAGGTTGTTTTTCTGAAAAGTTTCTCACAAATCTAGTCATGTCAGCAGAAAATCTGAAATAACACCTCCTGTAGTACAATGCTTAAAGTTGTGTTTGATTACGTCAGCTTAGAAGGCCATGTCTTGTAAAACAGTATAAGAATGAACATACTTCCTGTTAGTAGTTAGACAAATCCTTGTATTTGCATGTTTTTGTCTCCTTGCAGCAAGTAAATTAAAGTGCCTTAACTGAACCTTACTTGTATTGGTCTTTGAAGTTTTTTCCTTTGACAGATTGGTCCTTCGGACCAGAAACCTTCACTTCTCCTCGGATCAGACAGGCCAGGTGGCTTGAAACCATAAAAGGAAGAAACCACATTGGTTCTTCTTACTTGAAAAGTACTCCGACTGAATTGTCGTACAGAAGAGGCCAGCCACTTTCTGATCTGCGACTGAAGGATGGGTTTACTCGAACCAGGTGATCAATCACGAAGGCTCAGGTAAGGTGAATCTACCTTATTTTTCTGTTTTAGATCAGGAACTAGATTTGTATTTGTTCTGTTAGAGACTTTGTTTATAAGTTAGGGACAGAAAGATTACTGTCTTGTCATAGATCAGGGAAACAGAGCAGGTTGGCAGTCATTCTGAAGAGACTATAAAAACATCCGTGGTACCACGTAAAAATAAGGTGTTACGTAATGATTAAAAGGGTAGAACAAAATGAGTAATAATTGTACAAAAAGGTCCCAAAATCCATCGTTAACCAAAGACGCGAAATACATGCAGTCACAGTGTGCTGATAATACTAAATATTACTCAAAATGGGTTAATAAATATGAATTTGATGGTAAACTAGAAAAATCCTCGCTTGTCAAACTTGTCAAACAGCTTAAAGCTGATTCTAAAGGTTGGGTAAAAAAGCGACGTCAATTAGGAATTCCTCAGGCACACAGGTGGATTGAGGAAGTAAACCGAATGGAACAAAAAAATAGTAATTCAAAAGCAATGTTTTTAGATAAGGAGGACAATAATTTATTAATAGCATCAGCCCCTCTGCCTCCCTTACCAGAATATGAGGCAAGTGAACAAGTTAGTCCACCCCGCGATATCCTACTGTCACTGTAAGTAGAGACGCTACAAAAGCAAAACCGTTTGTTAGAGATCCCGTTGAGACCAGGTCTTGAACACGGGCAGGAAATTCAAAAAGGGACATTGAGTTGTATCAAATGGGTAGAAATTCACAATCTATGAGTGAGGAAGAAATATGCCCACTTATAGAAGTGCCTAATCCGCAGGCAGGGCAAGAAGGTCAGGGCCCAACTATTCTAGTGTATAAACCCTGGACTCCGGAAGACATCCGGAAAGCCACTGAGGGAATTCCCCATCCAAAAGTTCATTTTAGAAAGTTCCTAGAAGATTTGCAAGGAATGAGGTTAAGTTATAATTTAAATGGAGAAGAGGTAGAAAAAGTAGTCAGACAAATTATGGGCCAGATTGGCACATGATTAGTGGTGACTGGAATCCCCGTGACGCTGTGTTCATGCCCCTCCCACATAGCAGCGCAGAGTTAGACAACAGAGTGAATGGTCTTACAGACCGAATCTCTGAGAAATGGAAGCCTAGGGCAGACTGAACTTGCATTAGTCAATGCATCCAACAAGAAGGTGAGACTGTTGACATATATTATGCCGGACTGTTAGAATGTTTTAATAACCACTGTGGAATGCAGGTTCCTGAAGACCAGACACATGATTCCCCATATGAGCAGCAGTTAAAGAATACATTTTTGAAAGGCAGTATTGCACCCATAAGCAGTTTTATTGCAAAACACATGGTAGATCATCATACAAGCAGATTACAGTCATTGCTTGAATATGCTAGGCATGCCAAAAGGCATTTTAATAGCAAAAAGAAAAAGAAAGCCCAAGTATTTTCTGTAGAAGACGGAGCAGAAGTTTATGTGGTACAGTCCAGGAAAAAGGGTAAGAGAAATGCCCAGGGAAACAAACAATCTGATCAACGATCAGAGGACTTTGAAGGGCGAAAGAAAAGGGGTGAGTGCTTTAAATGTGGTAAAAAGGGACACTTGGCAAGGGATTGCAAGAAAAACAAGAAGGCAACCACGGAAGATAAGGAGGGTGAGGACTGATTATATGATAGTCAGGAATCACTAGAAGGGAATAGCTGAGAAAGGACAAATGAGAATGTGATAGAGGGAGTAGAGAATGTGACAGAAGAAATAGAGGAAGTTCAGGAAGTCACGGATAGTGAAGAAAATGAAATATTGGATTTGGCTTTATTGAGCTTGGAGCTCTATTTAGCAGACACAAAAACAGAAGTCACACTCCTGGTAGAAGGGAGGGAAGTCACATTTTTGTGTGACTCAGGGGCCTCACGGACCCTGATACATCCCTCCAAACTGCCAGAGAACTCAGAGTCACCTGATTACATATTAGTGAAAGCAGCTAATGGACAACTGTATCGGAAGCCCCTCTCCCATAATATTGTGATAACTGATCCTGTTTCAGGATTGACCCAGAAAAGCAAAATTGTTGTTTCTGCAAAATGCCCAGTAAACATCTTGGGCAGAGACCTTACGCAGCTATTTGGTATAGCAGTAGTTCTGACTATGCGGGGTATGGAAGCACAGCGACAAATTGACACCTTTGCAGTGCAATCGGAGGGTGGAATGTTTTATTGGTACAGCCAGGACTTGGTTACGACTGGTCCAGGGGAGGTGACCTAAGAGTTGATGAACGTAGCCATCAGCAAGTTCCCCTCCCTTGACATTGATAGACATTTGTTGCACTGTACTCTGTATTATTGTAACACACCAGGACCTGATAAGGAATATGAGCAAGAATTGTTTAGAAATCGTGCAAACAGATTGATATTGCGTAATCTGTACTGGAACACAGAAGGGAACAGTGTAGCCAGCTGTTCATTGCTATAGGGGTTTCTTTGCACTTTACAAATCTAATCAATTACCACATGTTAACTTAACTAAGGACAAAAATGTGAAATGGGTAGACTTGGGAGAAAAAGTCACAAGATGGGAGAAACAGACAGAGTTAGAACTATCAGAACAGGGAATACAAATGCAGAAGTTGAATTGGATAACTCAGACCTGCCCAGCTGTACACTTGCAGTCTAGCAAGGACAGCTGATTAGCACTCCTATTAAAGGAGGAAGAGAATGCCTTACAGAATATACCAGAAACTCTCTGGTCAACAGGAAAATCAGATGTAGGACTTATTCGTACAGCGGGACCAGTTACTATTATGCCAAAGTCAGCATTTAGACCACAAAAAAGACAGTATCCCTTAAGAAAAGATGCAGAGGTAGGCATCAAACCTATTATAGCAGCTTTACTTAAGGAAGGGGTGCTGGTGGAATCTCCTGATTCACCATGTAACACACCCTTATTTCCTGTTAAGAAAGCGAATGGGGAGTGGTGTATGGTCCAAGATTTACAAGCTGTAAATGACACAGTAATACCAAGGGCACCTACGGTGCCAAATAAACATACCCTGTTGAATGATTTAAAACCTCAACAGAAATATTTTTCTGTGGTAGATATCAGCAATGTGTTCTTTTCGATACCGATACACCCTGACAGCCAGTATTGGTTTGCATTTACATTTCAGGGGGAAAAGGTGCACATATACGCGACTACCACAGGGGTATTATGAAAGTCCAACAATATTCTCACAAGAAATGGCAAGCAACTTGGCGGGATTTACCCCACCTAGAGGTAGTCAGATTTTGCTTTATGTTGATGATATCCTGCTGGCAGCACCCACCCAGCAAGATTGTAAAGAAGATACCATAGCACTATTACAATTTTTAGCCACTGAAGGACAGAAAGTAAACAAAAATAAACTGCAGCTTTGGAAAAAAACAAGTTAAATGCCTAGGATATGTAATATCCAAGGAGGATAGGACATTAAATGAGGACAGAAAATGATTTTGCAAGCACCAAAACCCACTACCAAGAAGGAGATGATGTCCTTCCTCGGTACGACTAATTTTTGTCGGAGCTGGATTCCAAACTATGCCTTGGAATCTGCACCACTGACTAACCTGATTTATAAAAAGCCTATGGCAGCACAGGATTTGTTACAATGGACACCAGAAGCAGAATCTGCTTCCTGTAAACTGAAACAGTTAATACCGTCCTCATTATTTTGGGATTACCAAACTATCATAAACATTTTTTCCAAACTGTAGATTGTAAGCAAGGATATATGATATCAGTGTTAGCACAGCAGCATGGGGACAAGCAACACCCTATTGCTTACTATTCATCACAACCGGACCCGGTGGCATGGTCTTTACCTCACTGTGTACAAGCAGTAGTTGTAGCTGCAATGGCAGTACAGGCTTCTCACATTGAGAGTGCCTCATGCAGTTGCGATTATTTTACTGCAAGAGAAGGTAGCATATCTTTCCCCTGCTAGGCATCTTTCCTGTATGACTATATTGTTGTGCCAACCTCACATGACAATTGAACGTTGTACGACTTTGAACCCTTCTACCTTGCTCCCAACCCCTGCAGATGGCACACCACACAGCTGCCTACAGGTGACTGAGCAAAAGACACTGCCTAGAAAAGATCTCACGGATGTCCCCTTGGATGATGCCGAGGTGACATACTACGTGGATGGCTCATACAAAAGGGGTCCTGCAGGACAGAACCTAGTGGGATATGCAGTAGTTTCTGACATAGACATTATAGAAGCAAAATATTTATCACACAGTTTATCTGCACAAGCAGCAGAATTGATTGCCTTGACACGGGCATGTACCTTAGCAAAGGGTAAATGTGTAAACATTTTTACTGATAGCCAGTACGCTTTTTCTACTGTACATGTTTTTGTGCAACAGTGGAAAAATCAAGGAATGATAACATCTACTGGCAAACCGATTAATCATGCACAGTTTATTTTAGATCTTTTAGAATCTATTCAGTTACCTCAGAAAGTAGCTATTTGTAAATGTGTAGCTCATACCAAGAAACAGGATAGGATTTCAAAAGATAATGTGAGAGCTGATACAGCTGCAAAGCAGGCAGCTTCAGAAGCATTTCTTTTGAATGAGGAATTACAACCCTCTGAGATTTTAGACTTAGAAATGTTAAAAACAATGCAGACACTTACTACGAAAGTTGAAAAACAAAGATGGGTAAAACGAGGAGCAATTCTTGAAAAGGGGCTGTACATCTTTAAAGAAAGGAAACCGATATTGCCATCTAATTTGTTTAGATATGCAGCTTTGTTGAGCCATGGGCAGAGCCATGTCTCAACAGGGGGGATGGTACAGCTGGTGAACCGAGTGTTCACGACATATGGCTTCTCAAATTACCCTAAAAATTTCTGAGTGGTATGCCACGTTTGTAATAAACATCATGCACAAGGGGCGTTAAAGCCCAAGCGAGGGAGTTTCCATATACCACCGTATCTGTCTCATACTATCTGTATGGATTTCATAGAGTTGAATAAATATGGAAATAAGAAGTATTGTCTTGTCATTGTAGATATGTTTTCCAGATGGGTGGAAGTCTTTCCGACTAAAATTCCAGATGCTACAACGGTGGCCAAAGTCCTTGTAAAGGAAATCATCCCTAGATTTGGCATTCCAGAAAGGATCTACAGTGACAATGGCACACACTTCGTGAACCAGACCATACAACAGTTAAGTAGATTTTTCAGTATTTCTTTAAAAAACTATTGTGCGTATCACCCACAATCTGCAGGGCTAGTAGAGAGGCATAATGGGATTTTAAAAAGTAAGTTAAGGAAGTTAATATCAGAAACACAGAGAAATTGGTTGTACTGCCTGCCCCTGGCACTGTTGAGCATGAGAACTGTTCCAAATGCAAAAGGATTTACTCCTTTCGAAAAGCTCTTTGGAAGGGTTTATTATATACCTTAGTAGAAATCTCTCATGCCCACAGACCAGGAAGCTGATGGTACGTTAGCAGAGTATATGTGTAAGTTATTAAATTCTAAACATTTGTTGCAGTTAAATTCTGTTTCAGATAAAGAACGAACCAGACCATCAGAAGTGGCAGTGTCCCCCGGAACTTGGATCTGGCTGAAGGTAGTCAAGAAAAAGAATTGGACGTCTCCGAAGTGAGAAGGCCCATATCAAGTACTTTTGTCAACACCCACTGCAGTCAAGATAGCGGAACATGCCTCATGGATCCATCTGATGCAGTGTAAGTTAGTTAAAAACCTTGAACTGGACAAAAATCTTGTTACATGCCAAGAGTAAAAATGATAAGAGTCCAGAAGAAACAGGAATGCAGAACAACCCTTTCCTCAGAAGTATTGCATAATAATCACATTAACTGTACTAGTGACAATAATCTTTTTGCTGTGGCCCTTCCTTTTCCCAGCCACACAGACAGAACTGAATAAACGCGAAGCGTTACTCATAGACTGACATCCAAACTTTAACACTTACCAGGCAATTAAATATGTGTATGCTGAGACTTTCAGTGTTTCGAATTGCTGGATTTGCACAGCTTTGCCGACAGCATACAGGGGGTTAGTAATGACTACGGTCCCCCTAGGGGTCAATGAGACCTGGGAGAACTTGATTTATGATACCTCAACCATTACATCACAAGATAAAATAGCATTGCACTTGCCTGTTCCACAAAACGGAAATGTGTGTTTTTATAAAAATGATAGTGTTCAAGTGGGTTGGAGCAATTGCAATGTGACTGTTCCTTATAGATGTTATACTAAAGGAAACAAAGTAGATCTTTACTGTAATGCAAACTATGATTCATTTCTTGGATTGCTGCATAAAACACTTGATGAAGTAAAACATAATTCTGTTCTTTATAAACAGTTGCCTGTAATTGATAGAAAAATGTTTCATGCAGGGCGAGTGTATATTCATAGCAGGGTTACTACTAAAGTAGAGGACTGTTATTTTGTGTGTGGCAGAAAGGCATACAAATGGTTACCTGAGAATTGGTCCGGCAGTTGTTTTTTGGGTTACCTGGTTCCAGCCATACGACACACTGCAGTTTTGCCTCGAGGAAAAATTTGAAATGTCCGAGAGGTCGTCAAGAAACCTGAGAATCCAGTGGGACAAATCAATGCACGTTGGAAAGACCATCATTCCCTAGGCAAAGGGCTGACACATATGGACTTGAGTGATAATGTAATATCGTGGGCAGGCATATTACCAGCATATGGAGTGGTGAAATCGATCTGGGAGCTGAGAAAACTGTCGAAACTTCTCGAAGTAATGAGCAATGCAACTTTTTCTGCTCTTGAATTGGTGACTGATGAACTGAATGCTATGAGAACTGTAGTGCTCCAAAACCGCATGGCTCTTGACTTCACCCTAATGGCAAGAGGTGGTACGTGCACTTTAATCCAAGAAGAATGCTGTTCATATATTCCTGACCATAAACACGAGATAGACAATCATCTTGAGGTAATTCAGCAAGTGTCGGCCATGACCAAACCAGGCCCAAACCCACTGACGGACTTTTTACAGAAATGGTTTGGGGGGTGGGGTACCATCCTAATGAACATCCTGATTGCCATTTGTGTAGGTATGCTCCTACTGGGAGTATGTCTTTGTTGTGGTATCCCCTGCATGAAAAGACTGATCAAAGACTTTATAGACATGTCAGTTTCTGAAACCTTATATGAAAGTACTGAGTTTGAATAACTGTTAAAAGACTGAAAATGCTTTCATAAGTTTAAACTGAATGACTCTCTTAACTGCAAATCCTGAGTGGAAGAGATTAGGAGAAGAAAACACACTGTTTATGCTTATTTTGAAAGTAGAATAAAAGTATTAATAGGAGGAAATGTTAGAAAAATATGTATTAATATGTGTATTAGAAATATGCTTAGTGCATTCAGAGCCTAAAAGAGTTAACACATTTATTCTATTTCATACTGCATAAATCTGTACAAACTGCAGTTGCTTTCTGACCTTGTACTGTCAGCTAAATCTTGCTTGTGCCTTGGAAATTTACTGAGAAGCAGATGATTTCTGCTTGCGTTAGGAAAATAATGAATAGAACAATACTGCTTATATGAAACTCAGACAAGAAGTTCTGCTGTGCTATAAGAACATACACAGCTGTAGAATTAACAGATAATTAGGACAAAGCCTGCCTGAAAATATGAACTGCAATCAACATTTGCTTGTATCTGTATTAGAAGAGTACCTTGAAATGTAACACTGTACAATAGAGGCTTGTAAATGAAGTACTGGTCACCAAGGCCAGGTTGTTTTTCTGAAAAGTTTCTCACAAATCTAGTCATGTCAGCAGAAAATCTGAAGTAACACCTGCTGTAGTACAATGCTTAAAGTTGTGTTTGATTACGTCAGCTTAGAAGGCCATATCTTGTAAAACAGTATAAGAATGAACATACTTCCTGGTAGTAGTTAGACAAATCCTTGTATTTGCATGCTTTTGTCTCCTTGCAGCAAGTAAATTAAAGTGCCTTAACTGAACCTTACGTGTATTGGTCTTTGAAGTTTTTTCCTTTGACACTGTTATATCTGTTATATCTAATATAATGAGGTTATATAAGGCTGTAAATTGTTTTGTAGAACTAGGGATAGGAAATTTAGGAAGACTTTCCCAAAAGTGTGACATCAAACATAGATGTCCCTTTATGATCCATTTATTTATAATATCATTATAGCTTTTTGCCTACAAAAAGTTAAGCTGGATTGAAGGAAAGAAATTATTGGAATCTGCCCTCAGAAGGGAGGGATGTAGACAAACTGATGAATGCAGTCCTTTTCCCCTCAGTACAGAGAGGTCAATTTGATCAGAAAGCTATAGGATGAATTTGGACAGGTCACTAACTATAGGGTGCATCAGAGCAAAAATCTATGTAAATTGTTATGCAGTGGACCATACCAAGGCTGTTTTACAAGTATGTGCTGAAATATTTAAGGATTGATTTTGTATGGAATTACAAGAAAAAAAAGAAAAGAAACAAGCAGAGTACAGCATCTGCATGGTCTCAGTGTAGAAGAGCATTGGCAATATTGATTGCACCATCAGTAATCGATAGACCTGAAGTTAACAGCACTTAGAATGACTCAGACCTTTTGCTGAGGCAGGTATCCTTCATTTTCTATTGGTATTAGAGTCTTCATCTTTTAATATACAATTGAAATCACCTGCCAATATAATACTGCCTTTTGAAATTTAAATAATCTGGCCTAACTGAAGTTTAACCATTTTAACACCTATTCCAGGTATCCAATACACGTTAATGAAGGTGCATAATTTTATTTTGATTTCTAGAATTACTGAACAAAACATATATTTATTATCATTACAGGTACTTAGAATTTTAGGTGTAGATACATTTCTCCACAAAATAACCACCCCTCTTTTCTTTGATTATACTGTGAGATAGATAGCACAGTATAATTTTTAGTATTAAGTCTACCTATGTCTTCTTGCAATAGATTTGTCTCCTGTAAAAGGATAATGTGAGAATTAAATAATTTTAGAAACTTATTTAAGTTACTCATCTTGCAACCATTGTTTAACCCATCACTATTTATGGAAACACACTTTAAATATGATATATATTAAACAAGACACAAATATACATGATATCATCAAAATTCCAGAAGTCTGAAATTAACAATGGACCACTTCCAGAATTTTTGAACTGCATATCAAAAATATATAACCAATAAGGCTGAGATTATTGACAATATACTTGTTAGCAGTAATAGTAGACACTAATAAAAAAGACAACATATTTCCAAAGAGATCAAACATAAACATCTGTTACCCATCTTTCCCCTTATGGAGTCTAATGCTCCTAGTTTGAATAAAAAATCTATCCTAACGTTCTCACCCATCAAAAAAAAAAAAAAAAGCATGTCTAATACCCTGTACTACAATTAGTATAATATGACCATGTAAGAGGAAGAAAATTAAGCAATTAAAAAACTTCACACATAATAAACTCAATGAACTTTTAACCAGTTTCTATTCTATAAAGTTACCCTTGTCTATGTTTTAAATTAAAGATGTAGAAATTATAGAAAAATGAGGACCCTACATCTATTATCTGCGTATTACCACTAAGATTGCTATATGAGGTAGACAAAGTCAGGAGAAAGAAAACAAAATGGGCATTTAGCTTGTTTACAAAAGATAATGTGAGATCTTAACATCAGAAAAGCGCAGTAAGATATGAAGAAACATATGCAGACACTGTTAGTATGGTATTATAGCACAAAATGAAATTGCAATGTTATGTTTGTTGTCTATTAAGCATTTCCTAGTTAAAAAAGACATAAAAATAAATAAGGGCAACTATGACCCCTGTTTAAAAAGAAGTCAAACATATAAAAGTTAAACATATTATATATAATGTGTCAGTGATAGGTATAATCACCAAGATAGCTTTCAACTTCCTAGTAGTTATTACATATGAGTAGTATTAATGCTTCAGGCAAAAATTGCAAATATGCAGTATGGAAAATTTCCTAGAAGGGTAAAAAACATATAGGTTCATAGGTTGGTACTAGGCTATTGGCCCAAGGGCCTATACAAGCCTAGCCATAACAATTCCCTGGCTATTTCTTCACAGAATATTTACTTCCCTGGTCCCGTCTCTAGCAGGGCGACTGATGTGATCCCTGGGGTGAATTTCTTATCTCCCATCTAATCGTCAAGGTTCCTTTTGAAGAGGGCCAAAGAGGTGCTCAGCTTGACATGTATGGGCAGTCTATTCCACAGTATGGAGAGTCTCTGGGTCAGGAACCTATCCCTCCAGCATGTTCTGTTCATTGTGATGACCAGGTTTAAATCCCTGGTGCATGTAGCTCTGAGGGATTGGGATTTCTTTAAGTGTAGTATGTCCAACAGCACTGGGTTTGACATGGCCTTGTATGTTAAGCAGAGATTGCCTCTGAGTAGGCAATATGCGACAGAGTATAGCTAGATTTTTGTAGATGGTCAGCACAGGGAATCTGCTTTAGGCCTGTGATTCTTTTAGTGAGGTATTTCTGTGGCCTTTCCAGTTGTTGCAGATGTCTTGTGAAGTACATACCAAATGGGGCATTGTACTCTATAATGGGTTTAATGAGGGATGAGTACAGTGGGACAATGACCTCCTTTTTTCTGGATGAAAAGCCCTTAGTAATGAGGTGTGCCACATAGAAGGATTTCCTGACTGTTGTGGCTAGGTGGTTATCGAAGGTGAGACCACTGTCCATCTGTGTCCTTAAGTCCCTTATCACACTTTCGCTGTTTAGTGTACTGCCACTTATGTGGTAATTCAAGGGTACATGTTTTTTCCCAAAGGGGATAACTAAACATTTCTTGGCATTGAGCTTGAGCCCATGGCTCTAGCACCAAGCATCTGTTTCTATAAGGCCCTTTTGTAGAATATCCACATCACTTGGGGACTCAATAATGGCTCTCAGTTTGCAGTCATTTGCAAACTTTGTTAGCCAGACTTCCTTAGTGCTGGCCTGTACTTCAGAGAAGTAGATGCCAAACAAGAGCAGTCCCAGGACTGAACCCTGAGGTACTCTGCTTGTCACATGTCTGGAGCTGGATTTTGAGTTGGCTACTTTTACAGTGTGGGTTCTGTCAGTAAGCCAGTTGGCAACCCATCGAGTGGCATAGGGATTAATGCCCAGCTTAATAAATTTATCTATGATTCCAGAGTGGAGGATGGTGTCGAAGGCTTTGGCGAGGTCCAGATAGGCTGTGTGGACCACCTTACCCTCATCCACGGCTCTGGAGACTGATTTGAAGAAGTCAATCAGGTTGAGGAGTCAAGATCAGCCCTTTACGAATCCAAACTGGGTGGGGTCCAGTGTTTGAAGGTTGCCAATGTCTTTGTTTATAAGTTCCATGATAATCCATTCCATGGCTTTGCAGTTCAGGCTCGTCAGACTGATGAGATGATAGTTCCCGGGATCCTAGGTGGATCCCCCCTTGTGGAGTGGGATAAATGTAGCTGTGCGCCACTCATTGGGCATGAAGCCTGAGGTGAGGCTATGATTAAACATGACACTTACATGAGGTGCCAGTTCATTTTGTATTTCATGTAGTACACAGCCCAGGATGTCATCTGGTCTCATGGATGCTGTATTCTTAGCTTTGGAAAGTACATTTTTTACCTGTGTGGCCATGAGTACCAGAATTTGGCAATTTTTTGGTATTGAGATTGGCCTTTTAGGGGGTGAGAGGGGGTAATGCTGGCACTGATTTGATCTGCCAGGATATTGGCAATATCCTTGGGATCAGTATATTTAATGCCATTCTGTTGTAGCTCAGAGCAGATCTGAGCATTGCCATTTACATTCTTGATATAACTATAGAATGCCTTATGGCTGTCCTTGGAATCATTGGCAATTTTATTTCCGTAACTAGCTTTGGATGATTTTATGAGGGATCTCAGCTTTTTACTGAGGCTGGTAAGGGAGTTTTTTGCATCCTGGGATTTTCCACTTTTCAGCAACAGTTTCTTCCTTCTGCTGTATAGTATTTTTATGGCAGGGGACCACCAGATTGGGTTCCTTTTTTCGGAGGAGACTGTCTTGGTTCTGTTTGGAGTGGCATGATTCTTGCATAATTGGATGTGCTCTTACATTGCCTTTGTGTAAGATTCAGCAGTTGAACTTTCAGTTCCCGTCTGCATGGGTGTCATGAAGTTTGTCACTTCTGACTTGAGTAGCATGAAGTTGGCTTTGAAGAAGTTTTTTAAGGAGCTTTCCCTACTGGGGGTGGTGGGAGTGGGATATGGACATCAAGGGTGATTAGCTTATGACCAACGAGGGGGTGACTACTGCTGTGGAGCATAAATCTCCCATGTTGATAATGACCAGGTATAGGATATTTGAGCCCCTGTTGGGACTATGGATTAGTTGGTGCAGGGCATTGGTATTTATGAATTCCAAGAACCTTTGGGCAAAGGTGTTGGTTCCCAAGTAGTTTTCCCAGTTAATGGCAGGGTAGTTGAAATCACCCAGTATCAGGGTGTTTGGTTGTATCTTAATATTATCTAGTATGTTTAGAAAGGTGTAGTGAGAATCGTGGGCCGTGGTGGGGGATCTGTAGCAAGCTACAGTTTGGATTGCAGTCTTATCTAGTGTTAGTTGCACCTGTAGAATTTCAGATGCATTGTGTTGGGCAGCTAGCCTGGAGGTGTGAATATCTTTGGTGAATATGGACACTCCTCCACCTTTAGTGCTTCGGTCCTGGTTTGGTGACCGAAAAGTGTGCTAAGAGTTGTAGCCTGGAATTGCAGGGGTGCTCTCTGGAGGCTTGAACCAGGTCTCAGTTACTGCTCAGATATAGATGTTCTCCATTTTTAGGAGTGCCTAGAGAGTGCATTTTGAGGTTTAGACTTCTAGCATTGAGTAGCATTACCTTCAGATTTTGTATGCTTATATCTGTTACGGTAGTGGTTTTGTCCTTTGAGCCTTACCTAAAAAAGGCACTATAGGGGTGGTAAGAGCCTTAGCCAATAACCTGAATCCCAGGGGTAGGAGGTGCAGACCATCTCTGGCAAAGCATCATGGTTTACCTATCATGTCATCTCAGGCAGACAGATATTGGATCCCCTTTGAATGACACCAGAAAGTTAGCCAATTGTTGAAGTCAGTCATTTTGTCCTTATACTGTGTTGTCATTCTGGGCAAAGGCAGGATACTGCTCAGGACTAGGATCATACCTGCCTGGGTTACATGATCCGAGAGCTCTTTCATGTCTCTTTTCATGTAGTCCAGGGAGGTATGTCTCATGTCATTCACTCCAACATGGACAATGACAGAGTCGTATTTGTACTTGTTGTGGAGTGACTTGAGTGCATGCATTATGTGGTGGATCCTGGCACGTGACAGGTAGCTGACAGTAATTTTCTCATTGTTCAGCCTGGTGAGTGGGACGTCAATGTGACTGACTATAGAGTCAACTATGGCTAAAGTGTTGGGTATGTTGTTTTGCCTTAGGGGCTGTTGTTTTGAGCTGTGTGTCACTTTGGTTGTGATTGATGTTTGTTTGCATTTCAGCTTCGGAGGTCCTTGTTGGTTGGGCAGGTTAATGTTAAGGGCCTCCACATAAGTGGGTTTACTGTTACTATGTGTGGATGTTGGTGCCGTGCATTTTGAAGGGCTATGTTGCTTGAGGTATAGTGCAGGTGTTAACCTTCTCCTCTTGACTGTCTAGCACAATCTTGGCTGGAGAGAGAGAGCTTTGCTTCCAATTTGGCTATGTAGGTGCATCTCTCGCAGGTTGTAGTGTTGGGTGGTAGGAGAAGAGGGTTGTTTGTATACATGAGGCAATTGCTGCATTGCCCCAGTATGCCCAGATTCACCAGCTGGACAGGAGACATCACTGGAAGCTGACCCTTGGACATGCCTGGTTCGGTGTTTCTTTTGTAAAGTACAAGAGCTGTTTTCCCTTACCTTGGCAAGGCAGTTTGCAATTATAGGCTGTTTAATACCTATGTTTAATTTATCCTTATTAACAAGGAGAACTGAGTGCTTGTATCAGTTTAAGGCTTCCTAGTGCTTTCCAGCAGGTTTTAGAGCAAGTGCTAGTCACAGAGATTCAGATTTTAGTGCTACTACTGAGGTACCAGCTAGTTCTAAGGGACATTTTGAAGAGCAGACTTTCTGGCACCGGGAATAATTTAAAGTGCTAGACTAATAAGCTAAAAAAAAGTGCAGGACAGCAGAGAACAAGCAGATCTAAGGGAAAAATGAAGAGCTCCGATCTGAAGCTTACAAAAAATCCTGGATACAGCAAATCTGTATCTGGGCTACACTAGTTCAAGGAGAGGTAGAAAACAGTTTTTGTTTTTGTTTTTTTTTTTTTTGTTTTTTTAAGTAGAAAGTGAAGAGGCAGAAGATAATGAGATAATTCAGTATGCAGAAGCTAAAGGGGTGGGCCTTTCCTAAGTTCTCACTATTAACGGTAGAATGAGCGAATGTAATGTGACTGGAGGTGCGTGTTTTCAGTATCAACTTTATACCAGAGGTGGGCAACTCAAAGTCACCAAGACATAAGACCACCACAAGAACAGAGTGGGTGGGTGGGAAAACCAGTTGTACAGATTACAGAGATATTAAACCAAAAGTGCAGATAAAAATGAGAATAAACACTTATATTTTTCTGAATATCACAGCAGGCAGGAAGTTAGTCTCTCAGCACAGCTTGAGTAACAGGTATATCTTATTTAAGGCACAGAAAGCAGAAACAGAGCTATTATCCAGACAATAAAGTTGCTGGAATGCCCTGCCCAGACAAAACCAGTTATGTTCACTTTCTCTCACTAAGTAAGCAGATAGGCCTCTAGACAAAGGATTTCTTTGCAAAATGAGGTCAACACTAACAGATATTAGCTCTATCTCACAACAAAAGGACAGTAAAAAGCAGTTGCACAGATTACAGTGATATTAAATCAAAAGTGCAGATGAAAAATGAGAATAAACACTTATCTTTTCTGAATATCACAGCAGGCAGTAAGCCAGTCTCTCAGCACAGCTTGAGTAACAGGTATATCTGATTTAAGGCACAGAACGCAGAAATAGACCTTTTACCCAGACAGTACAGTTGCAGGAATGCCCTGCCCAGACAAAACCAGTTCTGTTAATTTTTTCTCACTAAGTAAGCAGATAGACCTCTAGACAAATGATTTCACTACAGACTGAGGTCGAAACTAACAGATATTAGCTCTAGCTCACAACAAAAGGACAGTAAAAAGCAGTTGTATAGATTATAGAGAAATTGAATCAAAAGTGCAGACAAAAAATGAGAATAAACACTTATCTTTTCTGAATATCACAGCAGGCAGTAAGTCAGTCTCTCAGCACAGCTTGAGTAACAGGTATATGCATAACTAATTTAATAGAATATAGAAGTAAGACTCCAAGCTATGACAATGCTAAGCTAAATAGAAAATCCACAATTCCTGAAGAACTAAACATTATTACCATGAGCTATAACATAAAAGATTGTCTGCATCTTTAAAAAACTTCCATTTAGTTTCTTTAGTTGACATATAATGGTGTATTTGCAATCAACACAGCCCAACATAAAATAGTAAAATATAAGTCATACTGTGTCCTATTATTAGAAAACTTTGCCTCAGATTTTACACGGTTATACTCTGCATATTATATCTAGATAAATATTCTGATATGGTAAAAGTAATAGAATTTGCACCTGAGTGTGCTTCTGAGTCAGAAAACTATGTCAAGCTCCAACTAGTATTTCATAGTTGCAAAAGTCTAAGGAAACAAAAAATGTTTCATTATTATTTATTTTCCTTCTTCTCCAGTCCTTTCTTCTTTCCCTTATTTTCTTTCTCTTCCTATAAGTTTTCTCTTTTATTTTCACTTTTTATTAAATAACCTATTGATTCTATAACAAAAAGATGTGTATGAGTGTATGCATACATACATACATGCATGTGGGTGTGTGAAAAAGCAATAAAAATTGTTTTTACAGCTAATTTAAAGCAATAATTTTGTCCTGGATCTACTTTGCACTGTGATGCAGAGTTCTACCATTATTTAAACATACACAACAAGTATCTGACCACATCCTACTACTCATCCAAACTGAATTTCAAAGAGAAGAATTATAAAATGGCAATGGTCAGGCATCACTCTGCCGACCTGAAATGGAGGAAGAGGGAGCTCTTGGATCAGTGGATCCAAGAAGCTAGTCAGGGTGATGTCCCAGCAGTGTGTAAGTACTCATTCTACTAACGGTTTAATAAATGCCAGCTCATGTATATTATGGATAGGTATGGCTAAATATTCCTCATATGTCTTTGACAGCGGCAGCGGAGCGGGCTGTGAATCAGGAAGCCCATGCATGTAGGCTGCAGAGGCTGCATTGTGAGGCAGGTTTGTAATGATCTTGCATGTACTGTCATAAGAAATAAATCTAAAAGTAGTAGAAAGTTGATTGCCAGTATAAAACCTGTATTGTGTATGAGATATACCGAATAAACGACAATATGGCAGGAAGAGTCTCATAAAAGTTGTATGAAAATAAAAGGGTAACAGCCTGGCAATAAAGGTCTAAACCCTGGACTGCTTGTGCTTACTCTGTTATCATATGGTAATGTAGTGTGGCATTCTCTTAATAGTACTGTTGTATTAAGCACCGTTACCCACACTGTGCTACAAAAATAAAATGTGTAGGAATGTCTGTATAGGACTGTTATAATCACAAGGTCATATTGTACAACTGAGGGAGACTTAGACAGAAAACAGTGAAAACATACACAGCAAAATCCAAACAGCACACCCAACTGAGATGTAAACTGTTGTATTTTTAGCAAACACAGCCATGGTTCGAATCCTAGTAGTGGCAGTAAGCTGTATGCAGAATCATACCCCCTCAACTGTACAGATTTTGTCAGAAAGTTCAGATAATTAGCTTAAATTTCCTGCCTGTCACCCTGTCCCCCTGTCAAATCAGTGGGATGATCCCAGAAGTTTATGCAGCAAATAATGACATACAACTGATTGTCAGACATCATAATCACCAGAAATATATCTATAAGAACAAACCTGTCGCTCTAGCAACTCACCAAAATGTTATGAGAGTAATATGCAAAGTATGTCCCATCTCTACCCCCATGTTGTGAAGTTATGACCAGAGTGTGTGCAGTAACAGAGTGAGACGTATGTGCATAATAATAACATGTAGTCAGGTAATATGTGTGACAACATTCAGGTAGTGTTAAACATTCCCTCCACAGGTCTGTCAGATAAGAAAATTGTGCCTGGAAGTAAAATATTGAAATCCTAGACTGGTACTGTTTGGTCTGGTATTGTATGGCATTGTTAGTGTTACAGTTTCTCTGAATAATAATGTATTACTCATCACTGTCACCCACACTGAAATACATAATAAAACTGTCTAGGAATCCCTGTATAAGACTGTTGTAATTACAAGGTCAGATTGTAAAACCACGGGAGACTTACAGACGGAAATCAGTGAAGAGATGCACAGCAATATCTAAATAGCACACTCAGCTGTGATGTACACTCTTGTAATTTTAGCAGACACAGCCATAGTATGAATTATGGGAATGATAGTAAGCTGTACGCAGAATCATAACCCTCAACTGTACAGATTTGTTCAGAATGTCCAGATAATTGGCCCATATCAGCTGCCTGTTACCCTGTGCCCCTGGCAAATCAGTGTGATGATCGCTGACATTTAGGCAGCCTTTAATGACATATAACTGACTGTCAGACCTGTAGATATTCAGAAAATGTATATGAAAACAAACCTGTCGTAGCAACTCACCAGAGGTTCATGAGGGCAGTTGTCAAAATATGTCACAGTTCCACCTGCATATTGTCAAACCTTGATCAGAGTGTGTGCAATAAGAGATTGAGGTATGTGCATAACATCCACCTGGAATCTGGGAATATGCATAGAAACAGTCAGGTAGTATTAACAAACAATTACCTCCACATGTATACCAGGTAAGAGGTGTATACTGCAGGTAAAACACAGTTCCCGTATATAGTTGTCTACAAACATACCACTCTCCAAACTAAGGCCATAGGGTAGTGTAATAATACCTGTAAGGTACAGATTACAACAGTGACTAAGAAAGTAGTGAGAACTACAGGGATATACAAGTTGTTAATCGACAATTGGAACAGGGTGCCATGTTCTATGTAGTCCACTGCAATCACACTGTGGTTGCTATCTATGGGCAATATATGCAGAGAACTGGGAAAACTACTCGTGTGCCAACTCCTTAGCTCAACACTTTCTGGAATTCATAAACTCCAATGCCCTGGATCAACTTATTCACACCCCCACCAGGGGCAACAATATCCTAGACCTAGTCTTTACCAACATGAGTGATTGGTGTTCCACACCTGAAGTCAACTCCTCGTTGGTCCGATCCGACCATAAGCTAATCACCCTTGATATCCGCATCCCGTCCCCACCCCCCATTAAGGAAACCACAGTAAAATTTCTCTAAAGCCAACTTCATGCTTTTTAAGACAGAAGTGGTGAGCTTCATGACACCCATGCAGATGGACATTACAGTTCATAGGTTCATAGGTTCATAGGTTTATAGGTTCATACTAGGCTATCTGCCCAAGGGCATTTATAAGCCTAGCCCATAGTTATGTGGCTTTCGCCACCCCTTTAGTTTGAATAAAAACTATGCCTATCATTTTGCTGTGCCTCTGTCAAGCAGTGACGCTGAAGTAATCCCTGGGGTATATCTGCAATCTCCCATCCATTGGTCAAGATTCCTCTTGAACAAGACCAGAGAGGTGCTCTGCCTCACATGTACCGGGATTTTGTTCCACAGCATAGGGAGTCTCTGGGTGATGAATCTGTCCCTCCAGCACGTTCTATTTATAACCGTGTCAATGCTTAAGTCTCCCGCCCTTGTGGTTCTGAGGGATCTAGATTTTTTGAGGTGAAGCATATTCATCAAATCTGGGTTTGACATGGCCTTATATGTCAGGCACAGGTCACCTATGAGCAAGCGGTATGAGACTGAATAGAGCTGGAGTTCTTTCAGTCGGGCAGCATAAGACATATTTTTGAGACCCTTTATCCTTTTGGTGAGGAACTTTTGGGGTCTTTCAAGCTGCAGCAGGTGTCTGGTCAGATACATTCCGAACGGGGCATTGTACTCAATCATAGGTCTAATAAGTGATGAGTACAGGGGGACGATGACCTCCCTTGATCTAGATGTGAATCCCTTCATGATCAGGTGGGTGATATAGAAGGTTTTCCTAACTACTTTAGCAACATGAGTGTCAAACGAAAGGCTACTGTCAACCTGGGTCCCCAGATCTCTGATGACTTTTTCTGTGCTCAGTGGATTGTCACCTATATGGTAGCTAGGGGTAACCTTGTTTTTCCCAAAGGGTATGACTATGCATTTTTTGGCGTTTAACTTCAGGCCATGGCTCTGGCACCAGTTATCCGTTTCTGTGAGGCCCTTCTGGAGGATATCTGTGTCAGATGTGTTTTGACTATGGCCCAGTTTGCAGTCATCTGCAAACTTTGTCAGCCATAACCCTCCTGTGTTTGCTTGTACTTCAGAAAAGTAGATGCCGAACAAGAGTGGACCCAGGACTGAGCCCTGTGGGACACCACTTGTGACAGGCTTTGAGTCTGACATGGCTCCAGCAACTCTGACCCTGTGGGTTCTGTCACTTAGCCAGTTTGCAACCCATCTTGTGATGTATGGGTTTACATTCAAGCTGATGAGTTTTTCGATGATACCTGAGTGGGGTATTGTGTCGAAGGCCTTTGCCAGGTCGAGGTAGGCTGTATGGACTGCCTTTCCCTCATCAATGGCCTTGGTGACTGTCTCGAAAAAGTCAACCAAGTTTAAATACAGGATCTGCCTTTGACAAAGCCAAACTGAGTTGGATCCAAAGTCTGCAAGTTCCCTATGTCTTTATTTATGAGTTCCATTATGATCCTCTCCATGGCTTTGCAGATAAGGCTTGTCAAGCTAATGGGGCGGTAATTTCCAGGGTCTGTGGAGGCACCGCCCTTATGAAGTGGGACCACAGTCGCCGTGCGCCACTCCTTGGGTACGTATCCTGAGGTGAGACTAAGATTAAACAGCTGTCCTAACTGTGGGTTTAATTCCTCATTGAGTTCATGAAGCACACAGCCAGGGACACCATCCGGTCCCATGGATGCTGTGTTTTTTGCCTTAGTGAGGGCAGTTCTCACCTGGGCGTTGGAGATGTTTGGGGGGCTACAATCCTCTGGAATAGATATCTCTCCTTTTAGGGAGGGAGAAGTTTGCACTGAACCTGTCAGCCAGTATGTTGGCAATGTGTGTAGGTTCAGTAATTTTCACATCATTTTGAACTAATTCTGAGCATATCTGGGAGTTTCCTCCTAGGTTTCTAACATAGCTAAAGAAGGCCTTATGATTCACTTTAGAATCCTTGGTGATTTTTCTCTCAAAATTTGCCTTGGATGATTTTATGAGAGCTCTTAGTTTTTTACTTATAATGATCAAAGGTGTCTTACCTTTCAAGGATTTTGCTCTATCTTGTAGTAGCTTCCTCCTTTTGTTGTAGAGCTTGTTTATGGCTGGGGTCCACCAGACTGGGCTTGCCTTTGGTACAGAGAGTCTTAGTTTTGTTTGGGATTGCCTGATCCATGCAGTCCTGTAGGTGCTGGTAGAAGGCATTTGTAAGTGATTCAGCGGTTTGAGTAATGTTTACCACTGGCTCAGGGGCCTTAAAGGAGACCACACTAGTTTTAGAAAGTGTGAAATCGGCTTTTGCGAAGTTTTTCACTGTGGTCTTTTTTGTTTCAGGTGGGGCGGGATGAGGACCTCCAGCGAGATTAGTTTATGATCTGATCTCACCAGTGAGGGTATACTTCCGGTGTTGAACATTTTGATCCCATGTTCGTGATGATGAGATCAAGTATGTTTTCTCCTCTTGTGGGGATGGTGACTAGTTGTTCCATGGCATTTGAGTTTATGAACTCCAGGAATCTTTGGGTTAGAGTGTTCGGGCTTGAGTAGTGTTCCCAGTCTATATTAGGGTAGTTGAAGTCACCTAGTATGATGGTGTTTGGAGATACATTTATCCCTCCAATGTTTTCAGGAAGGCCATGTGAGGTTCCTGAGTTTGAGAGGGTGGCCTGTAACATGCTACAAATTGCAGAGCAGTCTTGCCTATGGTTAATTGCACCTGGATGGTCTCCGATGCATCATGCGTTGCCACCAACCTTGAGGTGTGGGTGTCCTTTATGAATATGGACACCCCTCCTTTCTTGGTGTTGTCCGGATTTTGGGGCGGGCATGATATGAGGTGAAACCTGTTAGTGCTGGGGTGCTCTCAGGAGCCTTGAACCAGGTTTCTGTCACAGCACAGACATCGATGTTCTCCATATTGAGAAGGGCCTCGGTCGTGCATCTTGAGATTGAGACTTCTGGCATTGAGCCGCATTACCCTTAGTTTTTTCCTTTTGGTGTTCTAGGGTGGTAGGTTTAGAATTTGAGCCTTGCCTAAAAGGCACTATGGGGGTGGCAAGAGCCTTTGCCAATATCCGGAAGCCCAGGGGTGACAGGTGCAAGCTGTCCCTTGCGAAGCAGCGTGGCTTGTCCAGCATGTCATCCCAGGCAGACAGACATTGGATCCCCTTTGAATGACACCAGAATTTAAGCCAATTATTAAAGCTGATCATCTTATCACTGTATTGTGGCATCATTCTAGGTGAAGGTAGGATACTGCTCAAGGTCAGGGTCATACCTGCCTGGGCTACATAATCAGAGAGCTGCAACTTACAACTACTGAATCCCTCCTCCTGTTTTACTTATAGAGTGCTGACATCATCAGTGTTTAGAAAGGGGAATGTGCATCCTGTAGTGTATTCTCCTAGTTGGCAAAAGGGATACTTCTTTCAAACAGTCTTGAACACACACTAACCCCCTCCACACACACTGAGCATGTACAAGATTCAAACCCCTACCTAACTATGTTATGACACTCGAGACGGATGCATTAGCAGAGCGAGCTATTCGCATTACTGGGAGGTTTCCCTTCTCCTGCTGTACTTATAGGGTGCTGACATCATCAGTTTTTAGAAAGGGGAATGTGCATCCTGTAGTGTGTTTTCCCAGTTGCCAAAAGGGACATTTCCCTCTCACAGCCTTTCACACACACAAACCCCACTCATCCAGACACACACTGAGCATTTGCAGGATTCGAACCCCTACCTAACTATATTATGACACTTGAGGGAGACGCATTAGTAGAGCGCACTATGCGAATTAGTGGGCATCTGTTCTGCACCTGTAGTATTTATAGGGTGCTGACATCTTTATTTCTACAGAGGTATGTACATGTAGTACTACCTGTCAGGTGGGGGATAGCATATATATGCATTTGCAGCCACCTACGTCAGGGTCAGATATGCACATCGCACTGGCAGGTTATGTTCTATACCATGCTTTGGGACCACAGGACCTGTAACACACAACACAACCAGTCCAGAACACCACACCCACATCCAGGACACACACTTAGCTTCCCTGGGAACAGTGCCAGGATATGCAGGTGTTCACATACACCAAGTTAGAACATCAGGTACAGGCATATTGTGTGTGAGAACTACTCAGGCCTCTACCACTTTACCCTACAGTCACTACAATTTGTGGGTCCATGTGCTATGGCAGAACCATACACCACAGCCACACTGGGGAATACATATTGCACCTGTCCATCTGCAACATGGGTACTCACTGTTCCACACCAGAGGTAGACCACCATTGTTGATATCTGACCATACCCACCTTTCCCTGGACATCCATATCCCATCTCCACCCCCAGGCAAGTTTGTCACTGCACACAAACTGTATTTAGCACAAGCAGACTCTACAATTGTGTAGACTGGGGTGGACGACTTCAGAGGACCCATGCTGGAGGACTATAATGGCCACTCAGCATAATCCTTGACAATTGCATTCTATGAGCATGTGTATGGTTTGCATTGGTCATGCTATCCCACATATACCCATGACTGCTCCACAACAGGACACCTGTTAGCTGTACACCAGCCATATATGCGCCGTACAACAGACAGAGTGACCTAATACATTGCAGAGCTGTAGCCCACAGAGGGAGGACATCTGTGAACAGTTCCAGCATGGCACTTCATTCACACATACTCATTACAACACAGTGTTGACAGTGGAATCATCCAGAGAATGCAGATAGGGCTCCCCTCAGTCTGTTATTGATGGACACCTACTGTCAGAGATCCTCAGCAACCCTCTCACAGCACACACCAACAACATGGCTGTGGCTTAGCACATTTAATCCCTGGGACCTCCACGGTGCCCCTGCTTGACAGAGGCACAGCTCACTAGCCTCACATGTTGCCTTCTGTGACCTACTTTACAGTGGCACAGTAGCCTACTATCCTGGGGATGCAGATGCCAAGCACACTCTGGCTGAGCTGTCATTCCCTAGGGCAACAACCCTAGTATTGACCTCTACACCCATATGTTCAATTGTCGGATGCACAATATTTGTTGTGCTGTTCTACTGTTTGCAGGTCTTTATTGCCATAGCATTCCCTGTTCCTTTGACCAACTTGTGTATCTGTGGAAGATGTTTGCATATGACAGCAATCCACTATATCACTTATGTCTCTGTAGTCATTTACTGTGTGCACTGGGCTGATTGCTGTGTTGTGGTTGGTTCCTGGACTTACACGTACAAATACCAGATATGTGTGGCCAATTGCTAAATGGAGGTATGGCCTAAGTGTGTGAGCATGCCCAGTTCAGCCTTTCCATGGCATGTTGTCTGACATATGCCTCATTTATCAAAGTATGCGAGCATGCCCAGTGTGAGCTTTCCATATGTTGCACTCTGAAGTCCACCACATATTTGGGTGTGTGTGAACTTCAACAATATCTCACGTTTATGGTTGTGTGTTGGGTGTCATGTTGTGTACTAACTGGCCAACTGCTTCGTGTCTGCCACAACAGGGATTATACTGTGCCTACAGGGATTGCATGGGATACTTTGCAGACAGTTCTCAACATACTTTCATAATGACTTAACACTGTAGTACCGTATAGTGTACTGGTTCAGTACTTTCACTGTGGTGGACAGTATCCTGGGCTTTAGTCCTATGACTGCTTGACATCTTCATAGTGAGCACAACAGACTGTGTAGGGGCCAGTTGTGCACATATGACCATGTTGCAATATGTTCAGATATGGACTACCTACACCATGCTCATCCAACATTGCTAGTGTATTCCACAACATGGGTGGACATTGGCAAACACTAGCGATGTTCCCTAGGCCATTTCTGATGCTAGTCACAGGGTGTGTTTTTCCTTCAACACACATTGTAACAGGAGTTTGCCATGACATATGTCATGGTTAGTATACTGTGCCTCCGTCTACCTCTGACATAACAGTGATACCCAGGGTTAGCCTACCATCTCCCATACACTCATCAGGATTCCTCTTGAGGGGTGTCGATATGTGACTCTCTGGCTGACCTGTACCAGGAGTTTACTAAGGAGTCGGGGTGCCTTCTGTGTTATGGATCATTCGGTACAGCTTGTCCTATGTATGTCAGTGCTGGAGTTCAGGTCTCTCATGTGCATAGCTCACTGCCATTCAGATTGTACAAGGTGCAACATGTTCATTCATTCCAGGTTGGTCATGGCTTCATACATCAGGCACAGCTTTCCTGTAGCTGGGAAGGATGGCGGTGTGTGGGGCTGCAGTTTGTTTACTCAGGCAACACATGGCATCTGTTCATGCTCTTTGCTACCCCTGGTGGGGTACTGTTTTGGACTTTACAGTTGATGGAGGTGTCTGCTGCGGTATATGCCACAGGGGCTATTGTAGTCAGTTGTGATGCTGATGGAGGATGACTGCAGAGCCACAGTGAGTTCCCCTTATCTACATCTGCCAACCTTCATGTTTGGGTGGGTATATGGTACATGTTTCTGCGAACACTACAGCCACATGTTTGTCCAGTGCAGGATATTTATCACCTTTTGTACCCAGGTCTCACATTACATGTTTGGTACCTCATGGGTTAACACCTGTGTGGTAATTTGTAGGCATGAACCTGTCAGCCAGTATGTTGGCAATGTGTGTAGGTTCAGTAATTTTCACATCATTTTGAACTAATTCTGAGCATATCTGGGAGTTTCCTCCTAGGTTTCTAACATAGCTAAAGAAGGCCTTATGATTCACTTTAGAATCCTTGGTGATTTTTCTCTCAAAATTTGCCTTGGATGATTTTATGAGAGCTCTTAGTTTTTTACTTATAATGATCAAAGGTGTCTTACCTTTCAAGGATTTTGCTCTATCTTGTAGTAGCTTCCTCCTTTTGTTGTAGAGCTTGTTTATGGCTGGGGTCCACCAGACTGGACGCTTGCCTTTGGTACAGAGAGTCTTAGTTTTGTTTGGGATTGCCTGATCCATGCAGTCCTGTAGGTGCTGGTAGAAGGCATTTGTAAGTGATTCAGCGGTTTGAGTAATGTTTACCACTGGCTCAGGGGCCTTAAAGGAGACCACACTAGTTTTTAGAAGTGTGAAATCGGCTTTTGAGAAGTTTTTCACTGTGGTCTTTTTTGTTTCAGGTGGGGGCGGGATGAGGACCCCCAGCGAGATTAGTTTATGATCTGATCTCACCAGTGAGGTATACTTCCGGTGTTGAACATTTTGATCCCATGTTCGTGATGATGAGATCAAGTATGTTTTCTCCTCTTGTGGGGATGGTGACTAGTTGTTCCATGGCATTTGAGTTTATGAACTCCAGGAATCTTTGGGTTAGAGTGTTCGGGCTTGAGTAGTGTTCCCAGTCTATATTAGGGTAGTTGAAGTCACCTAGTATGATGGTGTTTGGAGATACATTTATCCCCTCCAATGTTTTCAGGAAGGCCATGTGAGGTTCCTGAGTTTGAGAGGGTGGCCTGTAACATGCTACAAATTGCAGAGCAGTCTTGCCTATGGTTAATTGCACCTGGATGGTCTCCGATGCATCATGCGTTGCCACCAACCTTGAGGTGTGGGTGTCCTTTATGAATATGGACACCCCTCCTTTCTTGGTGTTGTCCGGATTTTGGGGCGGAGCATGATATGAGGTGAAACCTGTTAGTGCTGGGGTGCTCTCAGGAGCCTTGAACCAGGTTTCTGTCACAGCACAGACATCGATGTTCTCCATATTGAGAAGGGCCTCGAGTCGTGCATCTTGAGATTGAGACTTCTGGCATTGAGCCGCATGACCCTTAGTTTTTTTCTCCTTTTTGGTGTTCTAGGGTGTTACGGTTAGAATTTCCGCCTTGCCTAAAAAAGGCACTATGGGGTGGCAAGAGCCTTTGCCAATATCCGGGAAGCCCAGGGGTGACAGGTGCAAGCTGTCCCTTAGCGAGCAGCGTGGCTTGTCCAGCATGTCATCCCAGGCAGACAGACATTGGATCCCCTTTGAATGACACCAGAATTTAAGCCAATTATTAAAGCTGATCATCTTATCACTGTATTGTGGCATCATTCTAGGTGAAGGTAGGATACTGCTCAAGGTCAGGGTCATACCTGCCTGGGCTACATAATCAGAGAGCTGCAACTTACAACTGCTGAATCCCTCCTCCTGCTTTACTTATAGAGTGCTGACATCATCAGTGTTTAGAAAGGGGAATGTGCATCCTGTAGTGTATTCTCCTAGTTGGCAAAAGGGATACTTCTTTCAAACAGTCTTGAACACACACTAACCCCCTCCACACACACTGAGCATGTACAGGATTCAAACCCCTACCTAACTATGTTATGACACTCGAGACGGACGCATTAGCAGAGCGCGCTATTCGCATTACTGGGAGGTTTCCCTTCTCCTGCTGTACTTATAGGGTGCTGACATCATCAGTTTTTAGAAAGGGGAATGTGCATTCTGTAGTGTGTTTTCCCAGTTGCCAAAAGGGACATTTCCCTCTCACAGCCTTTCACACACACAAACCCCACTCATCCAGACACACACTGAGCATTTGCAGGATTCGAACCCCTACCTAACTATATTATGACACTTGAGGGAGACGCATTAGTAGAGCGCACTATGCGAATTAGTGGGCATCTGTTCTGCACCTGTAGTATTTATAAGGTGCTGACATCTTTATTTCTACAGAGGTATGTACATGTAGTACTACCTGTCAGGTGGGGGATAGCATATATATGCATTTGCAGCCACCTACGTCAGGGTCAGATATGCACATCGCACTGGCAGGTTATGTTCTATACCATGCTTTGGGACCACAGGACCTGTAACACACAACACAACCAGTCCAGAACACCACACCCACATCCAGGACACACACTTAGCTTCCCTGGGAACAGTGCCAGGATATGCAGGTGTTCACATACACCATTCCAGTTGTTAACATCAGGTACAGGCATATTGTGTGTGAGAACTACTCAGGCCTCTACCACTTTACCCTACAGTCACTACAATTTGTGGGTCCATGTGCTATGGCAGAACCATACACCATAGCCACACTGGGGAATACATATTGCACCTGTCCATCTGCAACATGGGTACTCACTGTTCCACACCAGAGGTAGACCACCATTGTTGATATCTGACCATACCCACCTTTCCCTGGACATCCATATCCCATCTCCACCCCCAGGCAAGGTTGTCACTGCACACAAACTGTATTTAGCACAAGCAGACTCTAAAATTGTGTAGACTGGGGTGGACGACTTCAGAGGACCCATGCTGGAGGACTATACTGGCCACTCAGCATAATCCTTGACAATTGCATTCTATGAGCATGTGTACGGTTTGCATTGGTCATGCTATCCCACATATACCCATGACTGCTCCACAACAAGACACCTGTTAGCTGTACACCAGCCATATATGCGCCGTACAACAGACAGAGTGACCTAATACATTGCAGAGCTGTAGCCCACAGAGGGAGGACATCTGTGAACAGTTCCGGCATGGCACTTCATTCACACATACTCATTACAACACAGTGTTGACAGTGGAATCGTCCAGAGAATGCAGATAGGGCTCCCCTCAGTCTGTTATTGATGGACACCTACTGTCAGAGATCCTCAGCAACCCTCTCACAGCACACACCAACAACATGGCTGTGGCTTAGCACATTTAATCCCTGGGACCTCCACGGTGCCCCTGCTTGACAGAGGCACAGCTCACTAGCCTCACATGTTGCCTTCTGTGACCTACTTTACAGTGGCACAGTAGCCTACTATCCTGGGGATGCAGATGCCAAGCACACTCTGGCTGAGCTGTCATTCCCTAGGGCAACAACCCTAGTATTGACCTCTACACCCATATGTTCAATTGTCGGATGCACAATATTTGTTGTGCTGTTCTACTGTTTGCAGGTCTTTATTGCCATAGCATTCCCTGTTCCTTTGACCAACTTGTATATCTGTGGAAGATGTTTGCATATGACAGCAATCCACCATATCACTTATGTCTCTGTAGTCATTTACTGTGTGCACTGGGCTGATTGCTGTGTTGTGGTTGGTTCCTGGACTGACACGTACAAATACCAGATATGTGTGGCCAACTGCTAAATGGAGGTATGGCCTAAGTGTGTGAGCATGCCCAGTTCAGCCTTTCTATGGCATGTTGTCTGACATATGCCTCATTTATCAAAGTATGCAAGCATGCCCAGTGTGAGCTTTCCATATGTTGCACTCTGAAGTCCACCACATATTTGGGTGTGTGTGAACTTCAACAATATCTCACGTTTATGGTTGTGTGTTGGGTGTCATGTTGTGTACTAACTGGCCAACTGCTTCGTGTCTGCCACAACAGGGATTATACTGTGCCTGCAGGGATTGCATGGGATACTTTGCAGACAGTTCTCAACATACTTTCATAATGACCTAACACTGTAGTACCGTATAGTGTACTGGTTCAGTACTTTCACTGTGGTGGACAGTATCCTGGGCTTTAGTCCTATGACTGCTTGACATCTTCATAGTGAGCACAACAGACTGTGTAGGGGCCAGTTGTGCACATATGACCATGTTGCAATATGTTCAGATATGGACTACCTACACCAGGCTCATCCAACATTGCTAGTGTATTCCACAACATGGGTGGACATTGGCAAACACTAGCGATGTTCCCTAGGCCATTTCTGATGCTAGTCACAGGGTGTGTTTTTCCTTCAACACACATTGTAACAGGAGTTTGCCATGACATATGTCATGGTTAGTATACTGTGCCTCCGTCTACCTCTGACATAACAGTGATACCCAGGGTTAGCCTACCATCTCCCATACACTCATCAGGATTCCTCTTGAGGGGTGTCGATATGTGACTCTCTGGCTGACCTGTACCAGGAGTTTACTAAGGAGTGGGTGTGCCTTCTCTGTTATGGATCATTCGGTACAGCTTGTCCTATGTATGTCAGTGCTGGGGTTCAGGTCTCTCATGTGCATAGCTCACTGCCATTCAGATTGTACAAGGTGCAACATGTTCATTCATTCCAGGTTGGACATGGCTTCATACATCAGGCACAGCTTTCCTGTAGCTGGGAAGGATGGCGGTGTGTGGGGCTGCAGTTTGTTTACTCAGGCAACACATGGCATCTGTTCATGCTCTTTGCTACCCCTGGTGGGGTACTGTTTTGGACTTTACAGTTGATGGAGGTGTCTGCTGCGGTATATCCCACAGGGGCTATTTTAGTCAGTTGTGATGCTGATGGAGGATGACTGCAGAGCCACAGTGAGTTCCCCTTATCTACATCTGCCAACCTTCATGTTTGGGTGGGTATATGGTACATGTTTCTGCGAACACTACAGCCACATGTTTGTCCAGTGCAGGATATTTATCACCTTTTGTACCCAGGTCTCACATTACATGTTTGGTACCTCATGGGTTAACACCTGTGTGGTAATTTGTGGGCACTTACTGTATATACACGGTGGTTGTCTATACACAGTTCTGCAATTAGCTTGCTGACATGGCTATGGCTACAGTTGTCTGTTTGTAGGTGGCCCTTTTGTGGGTTGCTTGTGTCAGCTGGAGGTCGGATATGGTGGGCTGTTTGTACTCCTCTGCATACATGTTCAGTCACAGTCCTTCCATGTTGGCCTATACCTATGGGACATATATACAGAACGGGGGTGGGGGGCCAAGACCAGGCCTTGTGAGATGCCACTCATATCCGCTTTGTAGTCTGACATGGATGCGGCATGTCTGACCATGTCAGCTCTGTCCTTGGTCTGGTTTGCAACCCCTCTAATGACATAGGGGTATATATTTAAGCTGGTGAACATATCCATACTGAACTCGTACGGTATTGTCTAGAAGCATGTGCACGGTCCAGCTACGCTGTGTGGACCACATTGCCCTCATCAATGACCTTAATGACTGCTTCAAATGGGTCAGACATGTTTAGGGGCAGGTTCTGCAGTTACGACAGCCACACTGTGTAGGGTCCAGTATCAGTAGGACCACAATAACCTTCTGTCTGCGGTACATACTGATCCTTTCTGTAGCTGTGCAGAACAAGCTTGTCAGGATCCTGGGGTGGTAGTTTGGAGTATCCATTCAGGCAACACCTTTGTTGTGATGGACCACTGTTGTTGTACACTGCTCTTTGGGTACATATCCCGTGGTAAGGCTGACATTGGGCAGTAGTGTGATTTGGCATTCCATTATTCTTGGAGTCCATGTTGGCCTCAGCACAGGACACCATCACATACCTTTGCTGCTGTGTGTTCTGCTTTGCAGATGATGGCTGTTACCTCAGCATCTGCAATGACAGGGGACCATCAGTCTGCTGGGATAGGTATTTTTCACTCGGGGGGGGGTGTTTGCACTGCACCTGACAGGTTGTATGTTAGCAATATGTGTGTGTGTTTGGTATGTTGTTTGTAATATCTGTGTGATTTGGAGCATATCTGTGGATGCCCAACATGGTTCCCACCATCAGTTGGGTAACCCTTGTGATTATCCATAGTGTCCTGTACGTTTTGTATCTTCATAGGTTCATGGGTTCATACTAGGCTATACACCCTAGGCCGTTAGTAAGCCTAGCCAGAGTGTGTGTGTCTTTCACCACCCCTTGCTATGTTCAATTATGGACATTTATGAAGTTCTTCACTGTGCCTCTGTCTGGTCGTGACACAGTGAGGACCCCCAGTATACATGTACGGTCATCCATCCACTTGGCAATATTCCTGTTGAGGGGTGTCAGTGAGGGGCTCTGCCTACCATGGATTGGGATCCTGTTTCTGGGTGTGGGGAGCCTCTGGGTTATGTATCTGTCCCTCCAGCACATCTTATTTCATTATGTGTTGAGGCTGACATCTGTGACTCTCACAGCTCCAATGGCTTTGATTTCCTGTGGTGGAGCATGTCCATTACTCCTGTGTTGGACATGGCCTTGTACAACTGACATACAATGCCTCTGTGTAGGCAGTGTGTGACTGCAGTCAGCTGGGGTGTCTACAGCCAGGCAGCATATGACATATATTTCACACCCTTTATCCTGTTGGTGGGGTAACTATGAGGTCTTCCGAACCGCTGCAGGTGTCACGTACAGTACATCCCATATGAGTCATTGTACTAGATTATGGGTCTGATAAGGGAACAGTACAGCGGCACAGTGACCTCTGTTGATGTTGATGTGAATCGTCCAATATCGACAATCTTCATAGCCACATTGGCATTGTGGGTGTCACATGACAGATTAACGTCGACCTGTGTCCCTAGGTCCCTGATTACTCCTTGCATACATAATGGTTTGACACCTATGTGGTAATTTGTGTGTACCTTGTCTGGTATTTGGTGGGACATTCATACTGTCCAGTGTCTTCGGATGTCTGGGTGGAGTTCTTGTGTGTGAGAGTGTGGTCTGTCGCATGCTACACACTGTACAGCAGTTTTGACTACAGTTATGTGCACATGGGTCATCTCCGCTGCTTTGTGCATTGTCAGTTACCTGGCAATCTGGGTGTCTGTGCTGCATATGGATACTCCCCCTCTTTTGATGTTTTGGTGCAGGTGTTGGGGCCATAACACATGATATGTGGTATAACCTAGTAGTGCTGGTGTGCTATCACTAGGCTTGCAGCAGGCTTCTGTCACTGCACAGACATCGATGTTCTCCATAATGGGAAGTGCCTCAGGGGCATGCATATTGCAGTTTACACATCTGGCATTGGTCAGCATTACCCTTATGTTTTCTACCACTTATGTTTTCTAGGGTGGTGGGTAGTCTTTTTGGCCTTGCCTACATACGGCTCTATGGAGGTGGCAAAGGCCTTATCCAGTATCCAGACGCACACGGGTAACAGCTGCAAGCCATCCCTGGAACAGCAGCATGGCTTGTCATGCTTGACATCTCAAGCAGACAGACATTAGACCCTCTTGGACTGACAGCTGTAACTGTGCCAGCTGTTAAACATGAGCATTCTGTGTTTGTACTGTGGCATCATTCTTGGTGAGGGTTGGATGCTGCACACAGCCAGTGTCATACCGCCCTGGGGTACATATTCAGAGGGACCATCCATGTCTCTTTTCATGTTGACCAGGGAGGTACATCTCAGGTAATTCACACCAGCATGGACATTGAGTGCATCATATTTCTGCTTGCTTTGGGGTGACCTGCGTACTTGTGTTATGTGGCATTTTGTGGCAGCCTACAGGCAGCTAACTTTACCCTTTCCCTTGTTCAGTCTGGTGAGTGGGACAGGAGTGTGTCTGCCTATACAGACACCTATTACGACTGTATCAGGCATGTTGTTTCTCCTTCTGGCCTGTGACTGTTTGGCACACCAGCTTTGCGTACTATTCATTGCATGTGCTATGTTTGAAGGTTGTGGTTGCTTGTGATCTGTTTTGGAGGCTTCTGTTGGTGTGGTGTGTTTGTAATTAAGGCCTCCGGGAATATTTGTCTGTGTTTATGTGTTTGGTTTACAGTTGTGGTAGGTCTATGTGGGACTGGGTTTGTGGTGTATGTGGTTACCTTCTCCTCCTGACTAGTTTTGACAGTACTGAGTTGGTGGAGCTCAACCTCTGGTTTGGATACATGGATGTATCTATCACATATATTTGTATTTATTGGGGGGGGTGTTGTGGTTGTCTGTGTACTTGGGACTGGTGTCACATTGCCTCTGGATTCACAGATTCTACTTGTTGTGGCTGGACTTAGTGGATTGTATGTGTGCACATATGTTATTGCCATACTACTGGTCAATGATTACCTCCCTTTTTATGTTTGCTCTATCATGTGGTAGCTTCCTCATTCTCTTGCATGGTTTGGTAATGGCTGGAGTCCAGTATGCCAGATGCCTGCGTGTATGGCATTGTGTGTTGTTGTTATTTGTGATTGCATACTCCAAGCATTCCTGGCTGTGTTCATGGAATGCCTGTATAACATGTTCTGTGGTGTGTCCCATATTCTGCACTTGCACAGGGCCTTTTGTGGATTCAACATCGGTTTTGAGGGCTGCAACCTATGCTTTACACATGTTTTTCACTGTGGTATTCTGGCCAGGGACTGGGGTCATGATGTGTATATCCAGTGTGACTACTCTATGGTCTGGTCTTACCAGTGAGGGGTACACTTCTCATCTTGCCATCCAGTACACATGTTGCTGATTATCACATCCAGTATGCTTACCCCTCTTGTGGGAGTGGTACATTGTTCCTGGGCATTTTGGTTTATGGAATCTGGGTAATTTTCTCCTACTGTGTTGGTGCTAGTATAATGCTCCCGGTGTATGTTTGGGTATTTTCAGTCAAGCAATATAATGTGGTTTGGGGGGCTTGATATATTCATGTATTCCGACATAGGCCAGGTGCAGTTCCTGGTATTAGGACAGTAGTCTGCAGCAGGCTATATACTGGGAGGCGGTTTTAGCCATTGGTATTTGACCATGGCTAATCCATGCTGCTTCTTGTTGTGGTACCAACATGGGGGTGTGGTTATCCTTTCCATTTCTTGCTAGTCACCCTCCTTTTGTAGCTTGTTCCATGTTTTGCAGCTGTACAGCACAGTCTGAGGTGTGACCTGGTAGTGTTAGGGTGCTGATGTGAGCCTTGACCCAGTTCTCTATTACAGGACTGGTATCTACATTCTCCATACTGCGTGCGTTTACACTGCACACATCTTTCTGTTTATACATCTGTCATTGGGTGGCATTACATCTAGGTTCCTATCCCTTGTAGAACCTATGAAGGTGGGTTTGTGTTTTGAGACTTACCTATTCAGGGCATGCTGTGGGTACTGACAGCCTTTGCCAGTATCCATGGGGCATGGCATGATAGGTGCACGCCACCCCTAGCAGGTGGTGCATCATGTCATGCTCCGCATGTCTTCCCAGCCTGAAACACATTGGCTCCCCTTTGACTAACTGCATTACTTCAGCCAGTTATTGCACTTGATCATCCCATCGTCATTTTGTGGCTTCATGCTTGGTGAGGGTGGATGTTAGTCAGGGTGCTCATGTGTGCATATAGTACATGGTGTTACATTACTTAACACATGGCATTCATGCCTCAGGTGGTGCTGCAGGGCTGCCTCTGTCGGATGCGCATATTACACTTCCCTGTACATGTTTGTGAGCAGGTCATGTCATTTTAGGCATCCATGTTATTATTTGAGTGAGTCAGAGGGGGTATCATTCCCAGGGTTCCTACTGAGCCAGTCTATGTGCTATGCGTTGCCTCTTTGCCAAGGCCAGGGCATACTGGGCACGCCTCCTTCTGCCTACTGGGGCAGGCTCAGGTTGTTCCTCCTCCGAGTCACGCTCTGCCTGTGATGGCCTTGGCAATGGTGGGGGGCTGTTTGGCCCGGCCCTATGCTGGTCCTGCTGCAGCTGTTTTTGCAAGATCATATTATGTAGCATAGCACATACCATGACAATTTGGGTACATGTAGTTGGTGTGTACTGCAAGGCTCCACCAGATGTGTCCAGACACCGGAACCGTGACTTGAGCAGCAAAAACACACGCTCTATTACATTATGTGTTTGTGCGTGTGCCTCATTTTGGCATTCCTGTTCAGGTGTGTGTGCGTTTCTGATGGGTGTCATCAGCCACAGCTCCAGTGCATAACCTGCATCCCCCACTAGGTGTCCGTGTGGGATGTCCCCATTGGCAAATGTCTGGTACAGCTGCGTCAAATGCCAGATGTGGGAATCATGGTAACTCCCAGGGCAGCCAGCACACACATTCATTATTATGCCCTGGGCATCACACATGACCTGGCAGTTGATGGAGGGGAAGCCCTTGTGGTTAATGTAGGCCCTACCCCGCTCACCGGCTGGTGCTTTGATGCATATGTGCGTGCACCCACTACCTCAGGGTATTCTGCTATTTGCTGGAAGAGACGCATATTGCTGGCCAATACCTCACGGGCATTGGGGAAATATACATGATCACCGACATGTGCTGACATGGCATCCAGGAACTGGTGCAGTACCCTGGAGGCTGATGCCTGTGATATCCCCATCATATCGCCAGTTGGTCTCTGGAAGGTACCTGTTGCTAGTATTCTTAGGCCAACACATACCTTGATTTCCACTGGGATGGGTTCCCCTCTGTTGGTTCTGTGTGTGAGGCGTGGCCTGCACAGCTCAACAATTTGCTGCAGGAGCTCTCTGTCCACTCTATAGCGCTCTACTATCTCCAGCTCATGTAACCCGTGGTAGGTGACCCTGGGCCTGTACACTCTTCTCCGTCTCCTCACTGTGGGTTGTCTGGCACCATCTGCATTGTCACCACCCTCAGCAAGCCGCCTATGTCTCTATGACAGCTATGGCAGCCCCTAACATTTCTGCTCTGAGTTCAGCTTTTTCAGTTTTCACTTCTATTAGCTTACTCCTGTCTTGCCGTGTCTCTTAAGGGAAACATCCTGCACTACTGTTTGCAGAGTTTTAAGTGCTGGGCTGGGCTACTATTCTGCCTGTGTAATTGCCTGCTTCTAATTGTTTTCACCTGCTAGCTTCAGCAGTTATCCCTGCTAGCTTCCTATTAATTCTGTTGCTTCCTTTTTCCTCTCTGTTTCCTCAGGGGGGAGCAACATGCATACTATCAGAAACACGCTCACAGTGGCTTACACGCGCGCACACGTGCTTACACGGTTCAGAATCTACTTATTCGGGTTAAAACGCGTACACCCGCGCAAACACTGTTACACGTCTGCCAACAGCGTCCAACATACTCAGCCTGCCCTACACGTGCGCACACCAGCACAAACAGTGTTAAACATCTCTCAACACGCTCCCACATGCTGAGTCTGCCTTACACGCGCGCACACTGCCCTACTCGCATGCATGCCCAGCAAGAAACTTTGGTGTAAGTAACAGTGTACACCTTCCATTTCTTGACTTTCCATGACTTATCTAGTGGCACACCTCTTTCCATGATCTGTGTCTGTCATCTGTCATGTTACACTGGCCTCCAATGAACTGCATTTCTTTCTACCATTCCCCCCTGTGATGTCACCTATCTCCTACTCTATTCCTCCCCCTTATGTATCTCTTACACTACTCAGACTGTGCTCATTTGCTATGTGACTGTGAGATTCAGTATCCTAACCCTCATTTACATGAGATTGCCTACTAATGCTTAGTTACAGGTCTTAGACTCAGCTTCGCCCCTTAGCAACCACTACATGGTGGCCATGTTGTTTTTGGTCTGCTGGTCCCTGTATTGTCATTCCATGTATTGCATGAAACCCGCATTTGTGGGTTTATAACCTTCATTTTCATGTTTTATACAGCGCAGCCCGTTTGCGCGGGGCTGCGCTGGGTTTAAAAATTATATATATATTTTTATTATTTTGGCATTGGGTTATATTGCCAATGGCCACATATTTGGCCATTGGCATGCTGCCTGAGTCATATGCACTCTTTTTTTGGAGATGACATGGCTCCGTTGTGGAATTTGCAGAAACGTACTCAGTTGTCAACTGAGTACATTTCTGCAGCTAAAACGTCTCTTACACGGACTGGTTTCTGCTTCGTGGATCGCTAATATACCTCATTTGCATACCTTTCGGCTGCAAGTGTGGTATTTAGCATGTCCACGCCCAGTCCGTGTAAGAGACATTTTAGCTGGTCTCTTACATGGAGTTTAGGGCTGTTCCTGGATCGCGAGGCTTGCATGGAGTGTTGCACGTCTCTTACACTCCGTGCAAGCCTTCGTGAATCCTGCCCTGTATCTTTTCTGACTTGATTAAACTAAACAACTATTGAATATTCATAATGATGCTGCCTTGGCACGGCAGCGGCGATAGGAATATTCATGCGGGTGTGGGGTTGGTGCGGCTGTAGGCGTGTTTGGGGCGGGATTTGCTACTGCGCATCCTGCGAGGTACTACACTTGGTGATTACCCTTATTTCTTCCTACAACATATACTCCAAATTCAAGATGTGTCATAAATAATGAAAGAAAATCAAATTAATCTCATACATAAAAACATAGAACTAACCTGTAGCATCCTACAGTAGTAGGCTTGTAAGCATTTCCAAGAATGTCTCACTGGAGCCATATCTATGTGTGAAGTGGACTGTTGCTTCAATTGAGCCAGCAGAAAAAACTACCTAGTATTTGAGCAATAAAACATGGCTATAATCACTTTCACATAGAGCACTCCACAACAAAACTAATTCTAAACTTATTGTCACTATCTACAAAAGGAAAACACAATAAATGTTGTATAAAAAAATACATAACTAATAAGCCACACTAAAACCTTCAACAATGACCACATCTTCTTGGTTGAGCTCAAACACAGCAGAGCAAAGCAAAATGAACATGGCGAACCTCCTAGAAAATAGGACTCCCACGCCATCTGTAAAAAAATAGCCAGTATGCAATGGAGATAACATTTCTCGATTAACACAAACACACACCTAAATTACTGCACACTCAGAGTGCCGGAAAACTAGGAACCTGTGTAGAATTAAACCTATAATACAAAGCTTTACATTATATAAACCATGCAACATGGAAACAAGTACATCAAATGCATACTGTCCATGTACATTTCTCCAGTAGTGAAAGCAAAACACAAGAGATGACATCAATAACATACAGTCTAAATTAGAATCTCCCAAACATAAAAATGTTCACTTACCTAGAATGTCCAAGTGTCTAGTCTAAACAAGTCCCATTAATTCTTTGAGCAACCATCTCCTACAATACTGATTGCTTCTCCAGATGGTTTGCACAGTCTCTACAGAACAGCTTAACCAGCAGAATATTGACATTATCTGTAAAACTTACTTCAAAATTGAAGTCACCTATAGCAAATTGTGACAGTCATTTATAATACCATAGTGTCACCAACCACAAAAAGTAAAATTGTTAAAACAACAGTATTCATTTATTAAAAAAAGGCTTCAATAATCTCTTGTCCAACCATCCCTTATGAGTGCAACTTCCACAACTAAGCAGAATTCTGTAGAAAGTGACACACGTATTATTTCATAAAACAGCATACCTACCCCCAAACAATTAAGCCAAGTCTTGTCTCTCCACATGATGCACATAGACAATATCTGACTTTACTTCTTTGTAATGAATGCATGAATGGGTAACACTGGTTAACACATTCAGATAAATATATGCATTCAATTGCAAAAGACATTTTAGCAGCTTAGCATCTCAATGCCTCATTCAGTGAAATGAAAGTCAATACCAATCCAGAAACCAATGCACTTAGCACCTCATCAAGTTGAATATGACCATTTTCCTCTCTGCTGGCACCCATTGTTTAATCTAGTATATCCAAGATCACAAACGCTTAACAGAAAGTCAAGGATGACTAATTTTAGAATAATTAACATGCAAACCAATTGATTTGGGCTTCTCTTACCACAAACTGAAAATTGTGTGACTATTTTTATATATTTAGTCAATGTTTTAGTTAATTTAACAAAGTTCAAGAAACTGAATTTTCAGTGGAGATTGACATCTGCAGAAAATGATAATAAAGTTATGTATACATTTGTAAGAGCCCTATTTATAGGCTTGTAACACAGTTGGAACAGATGTGATAAAATAGGTTCAGTGCAAGTCAGGGTAACCACAAATCTCTTGGGCAGCTGATCTTTGTGGTTCCCCTGACTTTCGTTGAACTTATTTTTGAGAAGAGTTGCGAAACAAAGTTGGCATGAGAGGAAACATTTATTTTAATGATGTGCTTCCCCTGGAAGAAGCAAAACCTCTGAATATATGAGTTGGGTTAAGTCTGAAGATGGCCTGAAACACAAAAGGAAAAAGTACATTACACTATTTTGACTTATATACCTTTTTTGTTGTAGTCTTGTAAACATGTTATGGTCTTGCAATGCACTCACCAGAGCACACACTGTCTGTAAAAATATCATGTATATACCTTTTGTACAAGTCTTCTTGACACACTGTAAAAGATTTCACCCTTCAGTGCAGACAAGACTCTTTCTCCACTTCCACATACTGCAGCTCCATTCCTGTCACCCAACAGTCACCAGGAAAGCAGGCCTAAGCATGTTATGCCCACTAACTCTGCTTCCATAGAAGGCTGTTAGTCATATGTCATAGGTTCATAGGAGATGCAAATCAATTGAGCTGCAAGGACGTTTCAGCTTTGCCAGTCCTCCTTTTCAAGAAGGGCCAGGCCTGATGAATTTATGAGTACCCAACTAGTTATCCTTTTTAAATGCAGCAAGTGTGTCACACTGTTAAACTGGGAGAGTTAGTTTGTTCTAGAGAGGTGGGTAATCACCGTGTTATAAATCTATACCTCCATAATGTGCATTTATTTGTGGGAGTGGATGTACATCTGTGGTCCTAATATTATCTGAGCTATTTGGTTTATGGATGTATAAGAGTTTTTAGATTATTAGATCCACTGTAACCAGCAAAGCCTTCTTGTGCCACAGTAGTAACACATGATAACCCTGTCCATAATACTAGCCTGTGTCTTAAACAAAAAAAAGCTGTTACCATAACACTACCACTACAGAAGATAGTTGTGACTCTCATCACACATGTGTGTGTGTGTGTGTATATATATATATATATATATATATATATACACACACACACACACACACACACACACACACACACACACACACACAGTAAATGTGTCCCCTAATCCTAAACAGTCACAATCACACACCTTAACCTGAAGAAGTCTACAGAGAGTAGATGAAAGTGCTAAACATGATGTCTTATTAAATATAGTTCTTGCATTCAGTTTGTCTCATCTTTTTGAACCGGACACCGTTGAATTACCAGTTAATACATTTTATTTTGGTTGGTAATTCTCAGATCTGCTCAGAGTTAGTGCAGAATGGCACAAAATACACTGAACCGACCAATATAGCCAACATCCTGGCAGACAGGTTCAGTGCAAACTTCACCCCCCTCTCACCCCAAAAGGGCCCATAACTATACCAGAAGAATGTAGTGCCCCTGAAATCACAGACACTCAGGTTAAAAAAGCCCTCTCCAAAGCCAAAAACACAGCATCGGTGTCCCAGGCTGCGTCCTACATGAGCTCAAAGATGAACTAACCCCTCACCTAAACACACTGCTTAAACTGAGCCTCTCCACAGGATACGTGCCCACAGAGTGGCACACAGCAACGGTTATTTTGCTCCACAAAGGTGGAGCCACAACAGACCCCGGGAACTATCACCCTATAAGCCTGATTAGGTTGGTCTGCAAAGCTATGGAGCGCATCATCATGGATCTCATTAACAGAGACATTGGGAACCTCCAAACACTGGACCCTACTCAGTTCGGCTTTGTTAAGGGCAGATAGTGCCTCCTAAACCTGGTGGACTTCTTTGAGACAGTCACCAAGGCTATAGACGAGGGAAAGGTGATCCATACAGCCTACCTAGACCTTGCAAAGGCATTTGACACCATTCCCAACTCAGGTATTATAGACAAGCTCACCAGCCTGAACATAAACCCCTATGTCACAAGATGAGTTGCCAACTGGCTCATGGACAGAACCCACATTCTAAGAGTTGCATGAGCTAGGTCTGACTCCAAACCGGTTACAAGTGGCATTCCCCAGGGCTCAGTCCTAGGACAACTCCTGTTCGACATATACTTCTCAGAGGTACATGCAAGCACAGGAGGACTATGGCTGACCAAGTTCACAGACAACTGCAAACTAGGGGCTATAATTGACTCTCTGGCTGACACAGACATCCTCCAAAAGGGTCTCACTGAGACAGATACCTGGTGTCAAAACCATGGCCTCAAGCTAAATGCCAAAAAGTGCATAGTCATCCTCTTTGGAAAAAACAAAGTACCCACAAACTACCACATAAGTCGTAGCCCCCTAAATACGTAAGACATAATAAGGGATCTGGGGACCCAAGTAGATAGTAACCTCTCTTTTGATAATCACATTGCCAAAGTGGTTAGAAAATCCTTTTATGTGGCCCACCTAATCACAAAAGGGTTTGCATCCAGATCGAAAGAGGTCATTGGGCCCCTCTATGCATCAGTCATCAGACCCATCATAGAGTACAATGCCCCATTTGGGATGTACCTTACAAGACACCTGCAACAACTGGAAAGACCACAGAAGTACCTCACCAAGAGGATCACTGGCCTCAAGCAGATGCCCTATGCAGCTCGACTGAAGAAACTCCAGCTGTACTCAGTGGCATACCGCTTACTCAGAGGTTATCTCTGCCTGACATTCAAGGACATGTCCAACCCAGAATTGATGGACATGCTTAACCTAAAGAAAACCATATCCCCTCAAGCCACACACTCCAGGGATCTAAACCTCACCACAACAATAAATAGGACGTGCTGGATGGAGAGATTCCTATCCCAGAGACTTCCCATGCTCTGGAACAAGATTCCAATCTACATTAGGCAGAGCTCCTCACTAACCCTCTTCAAGGGAAACCTTGACAGGTGGATGGGAAACAGAAATTTCCCCAGGGATCACTTCTATGGCTCTGCTGGACAGAGGCACATGGAACTAATCTAAGGGGGTGGCGAAAGCCAACACATTCTGGCTAGGCTTATAAATGCCTTCGGGCAGATAGCCTAGTACTTACCTACCTACCTACCTATCATCAGGGAACTTGATATGAGATCATATAACAAAGGACAGGGTAGCAAAATTACAATCTCTTGCATCACCATACATGCATAGATTGCAGTTATATCCACAATAATCTATGATTAATAGCAAATTGGTTGAGCTTCACATAAAAATTGTACAAACACAAGACATCAATCAGCATCTCAGTCTTGCACTTCATAGGCTGATGGTCTGTGACTCCAAGTTGTCTGCATCACACAAACCAAGTGTGTAATAAACTTTGAGACACTAACTGTTCTCATCATGGAGCACTGTGATAACCGTACCTAACTAGGCTACGGATGACTATTGTCACTAAGAACCTGAATGTGTACAACTGTAGAACATATGTGCAGAAAGCCTTATCAGGAAGTCACAGTTAAACACTCACATTCCTGCACCTTTAACCTCACACAAGATTGGACTAGTCTAAAAGTGCACAAAGTACAGTACACATGCACAAGCAAATAGTTGGATAGAACCATCCCATCAGGACACAAACTGACCAACCATGATGTATTGAGTTAAAACAAACAGAACTAAAATAAAAATAAATCAAAAATGGTGGATGATCCTATCCAAGTGTAACCAGCCACACACCAACATTAAAGTTAAAATAGGAAACTTTTGATATAAATAAATAAAATGTTACAACACTTAACTGTTTAGTAAAAAAAAAAATACAGCAGAAGTTCACAAAACACATAATTTGTACCCATTTATTCATCACCATGCACCACCAGAACAGAAGCTAAAAACATTGACTTATCTTAGCCTTACAATCTCTCAAAAATAAAAAGTTGCACTTACTTGAAATACCAGCACCTATCTGTTTTATTTATTGCTCACACAGTCTTCTGGTAGAAGTCTTCCTCTACAAAGATGACAATTTCAAAATAATTCCTTAAAAAAATTAGCAATGTAACCAACATCCATGTAATAAGGCATGGGTCAACAGGAATATTTTTCCTTTTACCAGAGAAAAGATTGCAAGAAACTCTCCTCCAGCTTTTCACTCTGGCTGTGTGTTCTGAACTGAGCCAAAATTCCTGCAGGAAGTTCAAAGCATGTCATACCTCCTGCAGAGCCATACTCCGCCAATACTGGCTTCTGTGCCACTTTTCATAAATTGAAATTACAATCCCTTAACTGTGAAGTATTGATAGAATGGGAATCTATCAGACCTGAAGAATGAATCTCTAGTCTCCTCCACCTCGTTAATGTGAATGGGGACATTTTCACCTCTTATCACTGTTTCATTGAGATGAATGGGGAAGTTTTTATATGCCTTCACACCTACCATGGTGTTGTCTTTGCCAGAGAAGTTTTGTTTCAACAGGAGATTCAAGTGATTATTGAATTCCAACACTTAGCTAAAAATATTGAGACCATGTTTAGAGTAAATCTCTTAAAAATTCAAATACTATGAGTTTACTTACCACATAGTGTAATATTTCATGAAAATCATTATAGTAATTATACAATTTAGTTAAAATGTAGGCAATGACATAATTCATAAAAATTGTGAACTGTGTGTGAAGACTGAGATGAAAGCTGACAACAACAGTTTAAAGCCCTGTATATGAGCATTGGTGAGACAGAATGACTACTTCTGAACACTTTGCAAATGATCATATTTTACTAGGATCCATGCGGATGACTGTATGGTCACTGTCCTCACTAGCACTTGGCAAGTGATACACAAAAAATCATTCTTCTATAGTAACTGAGGCATTCTGAACTAGATTGTGTGACTACTGTAGCTGTGACCTGGTAGTTGAGTAAAATCATGTATGCAAAATAATTGGTCACTACGGCTCTGTATTCCAGAGTCACCTAAATTAGGAAGGTTTGAACCATGAAACAAATAGTCTGTCAGCAGCAATTAAGCAGTGTTAGCAAACTACTGTACAACATACCACCTAAAAAAGGGACGCTTTAATTGTCCACTGTGTAGCCTGTTACAAAATGGTATGCAGCTGAAGAGAGCATGCAGGTTCTGTATCCTGCCAGAGGACAGAAATTGGCTGCTGGATAATATTGTCCACAACTCAGAAGCTGATAATACATGGAAATGGTGAAGAATATGGTTTACTAAGTCAATGTCTGGCTGCTTGGTAGAATGACAGTCATACTTGGGTCACATGTCCAAGTGTGGCTTGTCAGCTTAGAGGTATGATTTTCACTTTGGGTATGAGAGGTACTAGGTTCATATACCAGACAAGCCCAGTGTTTTACCCAGCATTGCTGGATCTGTTGCACATGCGCAGAACAAACAGTACCAGAAACACTAGATTCAGCGATCTGAACTTCTCTTCTGAAATAAACAGAACATACTGGATAGACAAATCTGTTGATCCACACACTATGGAATAGGCTCCACAACCATGTTCAAACAAAACCTTCACAATTGGATGGGAAACTTAACAGTCTGACCTCTGTGTCACTTACGGATAGAGGATCTCAATAATAAAAGTATTAACCTACCACCCACACCCCCTGACAAATACACACACAACCCTATAGTCACATGCATATACACTCACACAAGTACATATACACACACACACACACACACACACACACATATATATATATATATATATATATATATATATATATATACATATATATATATATAATATATATATATATATATATATATATATATATATATATATATATATATATATATATATATATATACACACACACACACACATATACATACATACACAAATATGTATGTATGTATTTATATATATATATATATATATATATATATATATATATATATATATATATGTGAAGACTACTAGGCTATCGACCTACAGATCATTTTAACCCAATGTAATATCGTAGGGGTACTAGTCAGTACCCAAGATTGCATTTAGTGAGGACTCCCATAACCTAGGAAGGTTGAGGGTGTTATTCTGGTAAGAATTTATGGTTCCCCATCCACACGTCCACGTTTCCTCAAACAGTTTCATAGAGGTGCTCTGTTTCATTGGTAGCCTGTTCAAAAGACGTGGCAGTTACTGGGAAATGAAGCTGTCCCTACAGTATGTCCTATTTAAGTCACAGGACATATTTCTAGCCCTAGACCTATTTCATGTATGGGTATGCAGTGAGTTCATTAGGTTTGGGTGTTGGGTTGCTCTGTAGGCCAGGCATACGTTTCCCATAAGAATGATATACAATATGGAGTATAGTGACAAGGATTTTACACGGTCCATGTAAGGCACATGCTGGAGGCCCTTGATCTTCTTTGTTAGAAACCTTTTAGTTCTCTCAAATTCCCATAAGTGCTTAGTATGGGACATACTGAATGGGTTTTTATACTCAATTATGGGCCAGATAAGTGCTAAGTATAGGAGGGTTATAACTTCTTTTGTTCTTGAGGCAATGACTTTACTAATCTAGTGATCTACATGGAAAACTTTCCTTACAATGGTACCCACGTGCTGGTTCAAGTTAAAATAGCACTCAACCTGCTTAGTGGTGATGCTAGCTCATGTTTTAGCCTGTTTAGAAGACAGCCTGGGATGTCATCTGGTCCCATAGAGGCCATGTTCTTTGCTTTGGACAGGGCTTTGAGGACCTGCTCTTCAGATTTGCAAAGTGGAAGAGTTTGGGACAGGGTTTGTTGCAAGTTAGGACAGGATAAGGGAGTGAAATTTTAACCAAACCTATCCAGTAGCTGGTACTCTACCTCTGTGGGGTCAGTGTGTGTGATACCATTGGCCACTAATTCTGCATGTGCTTGGGTCCTACCTTCTGGTTATGTTTCTCTCAAAGGAGCTCTTGGAGGAGTTGAAAAGTTGCCTTATTTGCCTGTTAAGGCTAAGGAGGGTGCTTTCCCATTGTTCATAGGTTGAAGAAAAGTGAAAAAAAAATCACTGACCTGAGCTTTCGCTATTTTCAGATTTTGTTCTATATGTGTCGGCTAAACGGCATTCACTGTAATGCCGTGTCATCAATCTAATATAGACCCCCATCCTGCAATGCACATATCCACCACAAAAAAATCCTACTATATTAAGCTCCAGTCCAATAACAATAAAAACCCCAAGCAATTCTGGAAATCCATAAACTCACGTCTCAGTCCAGGCTCCAAGAATACACCCTTATCCTGACCCAAGTAAATCTGACCTCGAACTAGGCTTTGAATTTAACTTATTTTTCATAGAAATTATTTCTGACCTGACCAAGACTTTCCCCAACAACAATCCACATGTCCCTCATTCTTCTCCATCTAACTCCCTTAATATACTTCCCCTTATGTTTGCACTCAAACCTGTCTCTACTAACTTTACAAAAAGACTTCTATCCAAACTCAAACCTTGCTCTAATGCTTCTGACAATATTCCCTCCTCCTTTCTAAAATGTGCTGATAATGGTATAGCACTCCCAATCAGCATCATTATTAACAGATCTATAAAGGAATCATACGTCTCCAAACTCTGGCGCTCAGCTTATATTCTTCCTCTTCACAAAGGAGGCAAAAAAAACAACATCTCAAAATTCCACCCCATTGCTCTGCTCTCACCAATTTCCAAAATCCTAGAAAAATGCATCCACCTACAACTTATGCCTTTTCTGACCCAAAAACAACTTCTTACACCCACCCAGCAAGGCTTCCGCCCAGGCCATAGCACTATAACCACTCTAGTCTCTTTCTTAGAAACTGTCAATCAAGCCCGAGATTCAGGACACTTACTATCTACTGTTCTGTTTGATCTCTCTAAAGCCTTCCATACTGTTTCCCACAAACACCTGCTCTATCATCTCTCACCAAACACTTTATCTTGGTTCTCTGGTTACCTGCCAGATATATCACAGGCAGTTAAATGGAAGAACTCCACCTCTACCTTCTTACCTATCCTATGTGGCGTGCCACAGGGGTCTATCCTCGGACCCATGCTTTTTAACATCTTTATTAATAAATTTCACACTGTTATTCATGATGCCAAAATCATTCAATATGCACACAATTCAACCTTAGTCTACTATGCCTCAAACCTCCCTGAACTGCTGACTAAAACCCAAACTGCTTTTTCAACTACTTAAAACTGGATGCGCCAAAACTACCTCTCTCTCATTCTTCTTCTCTTCTTCCTTCCTTATTATATGAAGCCCATCATCTTACTAACTTGTCCTCCTCCATCACATCCAAACTAGAGAACTGCTATAATAAAATCTCTAAATTTGCCACCAAATCCAAAAATTCTGCCCATCACTGCCTTACCCTTCAATCTCTGAATTGGCTAGAACTCACAAACTACATAGACTACCTCCAACTCACCACTGGACATAGACTTGTATTTCACCCAACAAAATGTCCGGCTCTAACAAATATCCTTCCCCCTTACACCCCCAACAGAACTCTTAGATCTGAACACCAAAACTTAATTACTATCCACAAACCTAAACAGCCTGCTGGCCAGCTTCTCTTCTCTTTCTCACTAGGCAAGAAATGGGATTCTCTCCCTTCTACTCTAAGGATAATATCAAACTCAGAAAACTTCAAAACCCAGCTTTTCACATACCTGTCCACTAAATGGAAATGCACATGCCTACACCCTACCTAATTCTTTTTAAGTATATGCACCCATAAGGTTTTTCTCCCAGGTTCCTAATTTCTATTTAACTCTCACAGCTAATTTCCTAATAAGTGGATCTAAGCTCTCTACAACTCCTATAGCTACTAATCACACAATTCCAACTATGTAAATATTGTAAATATCATCTCACTTTAAATGAGTGCACTTAAAGTGTTTCCACACTTAAAACATAAGAATGTATGGTCAAATTAATCTGTACAGTACAACCCTCATGAGCAACCACAATGAATTTTGTTGATCATGCATGACATTGAATGTACATATTTGTAAACTGTTCTATAGACTGTATCTTTTATATTTTTTGATCTCTACTGTATTATGTTTCTTGGAGTTTTTCTCCCCAGTCCTCCACTGAAAACCGGACATTTGGTCCCAGTGGACTTCCCCAGTAATCAAACTGGAAATGAAATAAATGGCACTTCAAGAAAATCTCCAGTTCACTGACTGGAATGCCTCTGGAAGTGGGAGTAAACTGGAAACAACAATCCTTGTATTAGAATATAAGTAGGGTATAGACGTGGCTGAATACTTAATAAATGTATGGGAACATGCTAGTTTGCTTCTATATCAGCCTGCCATTTTTTTTAACTTGAATCAGTTTCTGTGACTCTTACAATCATTTACATTATGGATTATTTATAGTTATACTGGTCTATAAAGCTTTGCTGTATGATCCCCGAGACTGTGAATTAAACAAGCTTTCATGGTATCTACTTTTAACACTGACATATATTTTTTTGTCAAGCACCATTACAGCTAACATATAATACTCTTGGCAAAATACTGAAAGCAGATGTTTTGCCTTTCCATGAAATAGGATGTCAAGACCCTGCATTCCTTTTCACAATTGCTGGGATCAAAATACTAATCATGAGTCCTCCGTGTATATGACTTAATCAACATAAAAAAAATCATGGTTTAATCTAGAGAATGACTGCTATTCTCCATTGGCTACTCTTCAATGTGGATGAAAAGAAAACATTGACAAAAATAAGGTTGGCATTTGTCACTATTTAAACTTTAGCTATGTTCTCTTGAGAAAAAATAAGACTGTGGAAGAGGATGTAGAAAATAATTAAAGTAAACCGGCACTGTGGGCTGGAATTATGTGGTGTTATTAAAATGGGTGCGACTTTGGTCGGACTAAACGCGAGCCTGCATTTTAAACACCGATTGTCCCTTTAACTTGGCTTGAAGTCCCAAACATATTTGTAGAGATAGTGCAGACCATGCATAGGGGCCCAGCGACACAAGTGCAACCAGTGTTTGGACACAGACTGAGTGTACATAAGGATTCTTCTTGGAGCCCACTATTCATACTGGTGATGAACTACATTAATAAATGGGTCAGAGGGAGCAGATGCACAAAGTTGCTGCATCCAGAAGATGCGACATTGCAGGTGGACTGCGACAAAAGCACTTCAACAAATGATAGGGGAATGGAATGCAAAACTGAAAGCACACAGGATGAAACAGAGTACAGGTAAGACAGCTGTAATGGCAGTAAATGGGGGAAGTCATCTTCAAGTACCTGGGTAGAATGGTTGAGGATAAGGCAAGTCTGAATGAGGTCATAGCTAGAATTACAGGACCTGCAAGCAACTGAGACAGAGTGTTAGGGGTAATGCATGGCAGAAGAATGCCAAACAAGCTGAAAAAAATGTTTATTTATTTAGTTAATTTTATTTATTTACTTGTTTACCGGGAAAGCCTGACTGGCAAAAATCCATTTTTAGAGGAGGCCAGGGGAGAAAAGTACTACAAACAACAACAGTGCACAAAGCATACTGTTCTATTTGTTAACCACATACTTAAAATCATACACAAGTTTCAGAACTCGACAAAAAGAGATATTTATACATACAATTAAACCCTTTGCCCTGTTGAATGAATAAGTTAAAAATCTTAACAAGGCAAAAGTACATTCATTCAAAGTTCTCCATATACAGATGTTTTAAAGGGAGCTTACAGTGGATATAAAATATTGAAGGAAATCTATTATTCAGAGAAAAGTTTAGAAGATATAGTAGGATGTGAAATAGTGTTATAATTTATATAATATAAATGTAGCAGAAAGGAAGGGTAGACTGAAGGCTTGTAAAGCAAAAGTAGTGGTTAGTTTATACAGCATTAGTTGTTCGTAAGTGGTATAAGCTAACCTGGGTTGCATGTACATTTTTACACACACACACACTGCGAAAGTGTCAAAATCAGATACTAACACACACACGCACATGCGCACAAGCACACAAATACAGACACATACACAGAAAGGGTCCTAATCAGATACTATCACATTTGTAGATATTTATCAGATCAGTGGGCTGGACTACGTTTTTCACTTTTAAGCCATGAAGTACTTAAAAGACAAAGAATCACGATTACATCATTTTACAAGAACAGTTTACAAATAAAGTAGCAGAACCAAACTATCATTGGCATAAATATAACAAGGAAAAACAATTGATAGTATTTATGGGTGAGGGTGCCAAAATTTCAATAAGGAGCCAAAAGAAAACTTCTGTTTTGGTTCCTGCACTTGTTTATCATAAGAGGAAACCAAATTGATCCAACTGGTTCAGGTCAGAATCCTCAGACAGATAATCTCCATTAAAATCAGGATCCTTAGATAAATGACTAGTGGTGGAAACACCGGCATTACTAAACCAGGATATGAACACCGTATACAACTGCCTGAACAAAGACTCTAGCCATAAACACCATTTCAGGTGAGAAACCAGACAGACAGCTGCCCTGCTACCTGGTGGGTCTTCTGTCTCTCTTTAGCATGCACTACATTGGTGGGAAAAGATGCATCACCAATGGCAACAGATTCTGCACCCCTGACTTCCCCATACCTGGACCAGGATATAGTACTACCCTGCAGGATGTGTCTGATTCCTGTGTCATGCACAGATATGGCACCTATACATCATCACAAGACCTGGAGGCAAAAGAAAGTGAGTGGTCTGATAGCCTGTCCTTGGCTGAGGCTACTGCAGAGTCACAAGCCATACACTGAAGCATATGTTTCACTTTAGTTTTATGTTTTTAGGTGTAGATAAGGTAGATGGAAGATAGGGGAGCAGTATCAAAGTCCACCAAGAAAGGGGGCAAAAAGTCAAATCAGAAACAACTGCAGATGGAACAATAAGCTCAGTATCCAAAGGAACAAAAGCCCAATATTCTCCTTTTAAATAAGTGTAAAAAGAGTATGTATATAGTGAAACAAATAGAATACTGTATTGAGGAAAAAGCCAGTAATCTCGGTAGTCCAAAACTAAGCACAAATACGTATCATGACCACCCCCAATTAAATTAAAAAAAAATGCCTAATTTCAGCCACATATGAATAAAAACAGCCTAAATTAGCCTTAGATAAACAGAAAGCAAATTTACAAAATCCTGTCAGAAAAAAATAATAGTGCCAAAAGTGCACGTAAATGGTGACTACACTCACCAGAGTCACAGGTAAGTAGTGACCTTACCCAATATTACCACAGTTAAGTATTACCTCTATTCACCAGTACTTACAATGAACCATGAGTTCACCCACTAGTACTGCAAATAATTGGTCACTATATCCACCACTTCCAGAGATAAGTGTTAGCTGCACCCACCAATATCACAGATGTGGTGACTGTACAGACAGTATCAAAGATAAAGGATTAGTTCACCTATCAGTACCAGAGATGAGTGTTGATTGTACCTACCAGTACTTCAGATGAGCAGTGACTGCATCCACAGGACAACATGTGATTGCTGACTTTGCCCACCACTGCTGTAGATATGTGGTCATCTAGCCCACTTGTTCCAGGAATGAGTGGTGAATGCACTGACCTGGACCACATATAAATAGGAACTGAAACTTTGTCTCATTGTACTGAGTATTACGTCTGTAAAGTAGATAAACTATAACAAGCATGATACATGAGGGAGCAGCCATTTTTGAAAACCCTCCTTAAGTGGGTAATTTGTTGGTAAATATTTGACTGTCAGAAGAGTTGGGCTTGCTGGTATTACGAAGGACATGACAGCAATGGGATCAGGCTGATAAGCATTAAAATGAGAAGCAAAATATTAAAACAAGAATGTCCATAAATGTTTTAAATAAAACAGAAAAGTACTCTGTATATTAAATGGAGATGAACAGTATTGTATCAGAGAGAACACACAAATACAGAATCAGCCCAGAAGCATAAAGAAAGGTGAAGAAGTGAAAGCAGTATGCTAGGGTGTGTACCCATGTGTCTGTCTGAGATGGTGGAATTAGTATAGAATTACCGGGTTAACAAATGTAAATGAATAATAAATAGATAAATCAGACTGGAATGTATAAGCATGGACTGTCATACTGTGACCCTATAACATCCAAAGGCAGGCTATGAAAGGTAGTAGCAAATTATCAGTAGTAGAGCAGTTGCAGACACCAGTAGAGTACTGGACAAAACCAGAGGTGGGTCATGCCATGGCATAGACGCATGGAATTAAGACTCAAGAGCAAGAGTGTCACTAAGCCTGAGGTCATGCGTTGGGGATTTGGATTGTTGATTGAGGAGTGGTAGACAGTACACAAATGAGCCAGTATGATACAGAGCAAAGCAATGAAAGCCTCTAGGAAATGAGGAAAGTAAAAAATTAATGTATTTACTAGTTTCAATGGGCAGTCCATTTCTAGACAGCTTGTTGGAAACATTAAGATTAAGTTATTACACGATCACACCATAAAGCATATCTACCAGAAAATAAAAAATGCATTACAACTGCTAATATAACAAAAATGCTGTCACTTCCCCTAAAAATTTTCAGGTAAAATAGTAAAATTCAGGTGGTCAGAGACACAGAATATTCAGGTGACGAAACACTCTTACTGTACACAAGCACTAACTGGTAAAATCCAGCAGGATTTATACAACACAGAATGTTGAAACACTGGCAGCATATTCACAGACAAAAAAAAAACTGCAGTATATATGAAACACAGAAGATATTGCTGACAGAAAATATGGTTTGCATATTTACATAGACCATTGTGCATGCTCATTATAGCAGAATTACATGCTTACACTGGATAACACTGTAGAATTTACCAAAGAAAACCATCTTACTGTACACATCTATATTAAAGAAGAAAGTTCTCAGCTGGCATAGCTGGAACAGCTTGGATGTGCACAAAAAGCTTTCATCATGTTAAAATGAAAACATAACTCCCCACATCTTAGTCCTGGCTATACAACAACACATGCATAAAAGAATCAAGACACTTACACTAACCAAAAATGAAATAAATAAATAAAATCAACTTAATGCTAAACTGCCACATAAAAGACAGTAAAACCAGATTACAATAGACAGTTTTGAAAGATCATGACAAGCTATGAACTTCACATCTCATGTGAGTCCATCTAAGAGTCACTAATCTCAAAGAAAGAAATGGCAAACACAAGATCTCAAGTATGAGTGTGTTTGCCTAAAGAGATCTTTAAAAATGCGTCTGGAAAGAATATATTGTTTTAAGATTACAATAAACTAAATATTGGGACATTACTGAAAGTAAATCCCACAATTGCTGTTACTTCAAAATCAGGCTTCAGTTCATTAGAAGCAAGCAGTGATAGTTTACTGCAGTCTTATTCCATATTTATTTAGAGCAAATCACATATCCATTCATTAATAGTCCTATCTGTTGTATAAAATCTCCTCCAAAAAATCTACCCATAATATTTACCGTCGCTCATTATCTGCAGTCCTTTCCAAGTTGTAACTTTTGATGTCTCTCTCATTGTGTTGGTTTGTAACATGTCTCTCAACCTCTTAAAGCAAGAAATTTGGACAATGGTATAAATAATGGGGGGACAAAGGCCCAAAAATAGGGACACACTTTAAATATTGCTCTCACAAACTTAGAAAGTTGATATAGCAGGTTTTGTGCTACTATGAGTTTTCTGAAGGGTATGAAGTCTGAAACTTAAATGTCTACTCATTTTCTGACTTCAGTCCTCAATGCTTTGTCAGAAAACCACAATTGTATGAGAAGCAGTCCAAAAATATAAGGCAAAAATCTGCGCAGTTGAGAAGTATGGTTTGCAACTATCTTGTTTCAGTTACATGGCTACTATCAGTCTTCTATGGGGACATCATCTGATCAGCCATGAAAGTGCACTGTGATGTTGTCAGTATGCCATAAATGACAGCATTTCTTATTTTTATAAGACAATCTCCCTCCCACAGTGGTGACATGGGCATTTTCAAAACTGCAAAGACTGCTTATATCCCCTCAGTTTCTACATTCATTCATTCATTCAGCCTCACATGCGCTTAACAACAGCTACAAAATGTACTCATCCTCACAACCTGTCCCTCATTGCATAAAAAGCTTCAGTTCTTCACAGAGGACCTTGCACAGAAGGCATGACTAATGTAATGTGATAACCACAGGCCATACTCTCCATGGTCATGTCCAGTCTTCTTTCATGTACCATTAAGTGTCCAAACCACTGATCAAACATGGGTTTCCCAGAATCCAGGGTTTATCAGTCTATTGTACTAGCACAGGCTGCCTGCAGTTATCTTTGATATCCACTGATGCACTGACTGCTTGAACTGAGAATAATGCGATAGCAGTACAAGTTAATCTTAGGGCATACCTCTCAAACTATTAGCAAAAAAAAATCTGGACAAAGCAAAAACTAATTGGGGGGAGGACCAAATGGGGGGCGATTTCACACATTACTCATAAACTTAGTATAACATGTTTGCATTAATCCTTTTGTACACAATGTGAAGTGTGAAACTCAAGTGTCTGTCGGTATTTAGCGACTTCAATCCTCACTGAGTTACCAGAAAGCCCACAAAGTTATGAAGAAGAGAATAAAATATATGAGGTAAACAAATTAGAACATTCTGTGAAGTATTGCACATTCGGGAGGTATGAGCCGAAAGCTGATCACTAATCAGCGAGATTAAGAATAGAAAGAGAACGGATTGCTTCAGTGAACAGTGTGTACTGTTATCACTACCCAAAGTCTTGTAAAAACTTAGAAAAACTCATGCGAAACGTAAAGTTCATGCCTAAGAGACAATCTAAAGTCTCAGCAAAGCCAAGACCCTTCGTATTCAGTTGTAAGTTTTGAGAAAAAAACGGTTTGCTGTGGGCAATGCGTAATGTACATTGCTGTTGCCCACAGATACATACCGACATGGAAGAGAAAATACATCCCCGAAGCACGAGAACACTTGATCGCTTTAACATCGCTGTAATGGGATCGGCTCAACTACAAAGCAGACTGCTAGTTCTGACTGCGTTGCACCGAACTTGGCCGCTATTAGAAAAAAGGGTAAAAACAAAATTATTGCTTACATGGTCAGTGTGTACTGTTACCACTGCCCACCAATGTGGCATTGTGAGCCTTTACTCCATTTGGCTGCTTCAGGGAACTAACCCGTAGTGCTTCTTTCTCAAAAAAGAAAAAAAACGATCAATTGCTGTTGTCACCAGAAACCGCTGCTGCTCACAATCACACGCAGTACCACTACTGTAAAATTACATTACAAAAAAAAAAGGAATAGATTATTTCTGCAAAGAAACAGTTCTGTTATTAGCCACAGACTTTATTTGTACTTCTGAGTATTCAGAAACTGGCGATCTTAGTAAAAATGGCAATACAATTACGGGCTGATCTGGCTAAAATAACCACTTAAGTAAATGCCAGTAGTACAAATGCCTACTACTTCTTGTTGCGATTTTGCTAAAAAGCATGAACTACAAGTTTTTTAAGGAAAAATCATTAGGAACTCTAACATCAGCTATTCCATTTACATGGGGAAACACAAAAAGGAGTGGGACAGGATATTTAAAAGGAAAATACACTGTGGGTGGGAATCTGAGTGATGTCGTAAAGTGGGTGTGACTTTGGTCAGCTGTAGTGTGGACCCGAATTTTAAACGCTGGGATTGTCCCATAACCTTCCAAGCTTACTTATTGTGCCTATGAACAACAGAATTGGCCATCTTACCATCTTATCATTCAGTTACCACCCTTCAACTAATTCTTCCTATATCTTTTTTAAGTAGCTTGTTCTCTTGTTCATGCTTGTTACTTTGCTTTGGGTGTCTACAACATACTCCTAAATCCTTTTCTCTCTTCTCATTGAGAGAGAAAAAATATATATATTTTGTTGTTACCATGGGACTCCTGTTATTGTCTAACAAGCTTCCTGCAATTAATGTTTATGTTCTGTTTGTGTATGTCTTCTATGTGGAGCTTTTCTCCCCGGGCCTCTAATGAAAATGGACATATATCCAGTTAGACTAGTCCGGTCAGCAAATGTAAAATAAATAAAATAAATAATAAATAAATAAATAAATAAAATAGTTATTAACAATGAAAATTAGTAAAAGAACATAAATAACCAGCATTCTTAAAAGAAGTGCATTAACTTTCATTCTGTAGATGCACCTTCAAGTACGTTTTTTGTAAAGTAAAAGATCCTGTAATTTCAAAATATGGACTGGAAGAAAATTCCATTAAGTATGGTCTAATTTAGGAAAGATCTTTTGCAAATAACTAAGAGAAATTTAGGTTTAATAAGCCTGATAGAAGATTTACTTAATTACTTCTTCGCTTATACGATAAATCAAATACAGATTATTTATTTATCAAAGGTGGCAAGTTTCTATCTTTTAGAAGTTTAAAGGTAAGAGAGTTAAGAAAGCAGGAATTCCTGGCAGAGTTGGGCAACCAGCTGGCCTTCTTAGATGTGGTGCAATGGTTCTCAGTAGGGCTATCAAGCCTAGGACCTTATTTTCAGTGAGTTGGAGGACATTGATGTTTTGTCCACAAAGAGGAACATTAATAACAATGGCACAATGTGCCCCTGATGTGGGTAGCTAAGACAATTAATAAGCCACTTTAACTTGCCGTGAATCCTTTGTTACAGAGGAGCTGATATGCAAATGAAAGGGCAGAGTGTCTCTAACATTACACTGAAATATTTGTGTTGCATGTTGTAAGGAAATATGCATCCAGAGGGATCTGAAATAATTAGATTCTGAAAGTTAGTAAGTCATTTTGCTGTACCAAAGATCATGACTATACATTTAGTTGTGTTGATTGAGAGTTTATTTTTACCAACACAGTTCCAAGTTTAAGAGAAGTGTTTTTGCAATGCAGGAGAAAGATGTTGAAATGATTTCTGGACAGAGGTAAGTATTATGTCATCTGTGTTGTTTGTTTGTCTTTCGGCTTTTCCTGGTTAGGGGTCGCCACAGCGGAACCGCAGTCCACTAATGATTGGCAGTAGACTTTCATGAACGCCGAGGTGCCAGCTCAACTTTCAACCTTCAATGAAGGCATGCCCATTTACGCATGTCTTTTGAACGCCCACCCAAACACAGGGAGGACATGCAGACTCCACACAGAAGGCACTCCCCACACTCCAGCCGAGAATCGAACGTGAGAACCTCTTGCTGTGAGGCAACAACGCTACCGCTGCACCACCGCGGATATTATGTAATCTGTGTAAAGAGTGATATTCAAGATTGGCAGGTTCCAGAATATAAAATATTAAAAAAACAGAAGTCATCACAGCAGTCCAGTGGAGAGACAACAAAGGCTTGTGTAACCAGACATAATAAGATACTTAATCTGTGTGATATTCCTTGGATGGTATCAATATGATTCCACTCTAAATATGGGAAGCAGTCAAGAAGGCTATGGCTGCTTACCACTTCAGTTATATGCATTATAATTGGCAGTTTATAATACAGCTTGTTTGGTAACTTATTATTTGTAACATGCTGTATTTTATGTAACTTGAGTTCTTCCAGACACCTAATACTTTCTAGAGCACACTCTCAGATTACGAGCTGTCATTTATACATTCTTTAGCAGTTGCGGCAGTAACCAACATTTGCTGAGAACTTTGCTTCACTGTTGGCTTAAAAGGATACAATGAATAACAGTAATGCCCATTTTTCTAAAGCTGTTGCGTCTATGAAAAGCAATCGCCTTCTGTGAGCACTTTGTTTGAAATAGGCCACCATACTTCTAATACCTGAAGCTTCCCTTAATGAATTGGGTTGGCAAACTGCAGCATAAAAATGACAGCCTTCTAACCTGAGCTCCAAATTCTGCATCTTACTGCATTTTCATTGCATTACTGCTTTTTTGTGTACAGGGCTTGCTGGATGACTGGATCCATGGTTTTATTGTCATAAAATCAATTCCCTCCAACTTGATTCCTAGCTATTGCTGTGAGTCCCTTTCTGTAGTCTGGATCTAGATTGTCCTGGGTGACGTACTTTATATGCCTATATTCTGTCATCTGGGTGACTTACTTTATGTGCCTGTATTTCGTACATAACAGTAGCAAATAGTTGCATATTATGCGGCTGATATCTTGCCTTGTATTAATTTACTGTTTCAGTGTAGTAAATATATTGAGACTGACTGGCTGAAGCATTTGCTTGGCTTTAATTTGCTTCATTGGTCTTGGTTATGCTTCTTTGGTGGTTCTGGTGCTGGTGTTTGACATACTAATGGCTTCTCTTTGGATAAAGATGAGGAATTAGTCTATTTTTAGTGCAATCAAGCTATTCTTTTTCATCTGCTATCTAAAAGTCTGCTGGGAGTACACTAATGGTTCTTCAGATGGCTAATAGAAATCAGTTTTACGGGTTAGCTTTCTTTGCTGTCTTGTTAAGGCACATGTTAAACCAGTAGCACATCAGCTTAGCAATAAATAAATAAATAATATATAAAAACACTAAGCTCCACTCTGACCTCTGCACTGACTCTGTCTGTACCCATCCAGCCCTGGACCCCTTGATTGATCAAACCAGGATCCCTGCACATAAATTACCCTTCTCAGGATGGCCCCTGACTCCATGGGCAGCTGACCTTGCTGTGACTCAGTGCTGAGTCCAGTAAGCAAGGGATCCAAAGGGGAGTTGCATGAATGGATCGAGCAGCCCTCATTTCTTATGACAGCTGGTCACTGACCCTAGCTGTGGAAGAGGCTACTGCAATGGAGTCAGGACATTGTCACAGCCTCCCATCACTTATGCTAAGATGCCCTGCAAAGTTCTTAGTCTGCACCAGATGTCCATTGACTGCTTTGTTCTACCCTCCCCAATAAACCATACCAGCAACTCTAGTCTGTTCCCAATTCGAGTCTCCTGTGGCACAGACAAACATCTTACATCTGTACCATCTAGCAATGATAAAGTACAGTTGTATAAGTTGTACATACCCATAACAGTAGATGTCTAAATTCCTCACTGCTACAGTATCCTATAGGCTACATGGATTGTATGTTACCTAAGACACAAGAACCATCCAGTTTCCAAAATTTCGGTCTCTTCCCCCAAATCTCTGTCATGTAATAGGTCAATAGTGTACTCACAGGAATGCCACCCACCTAATGGGATCTACTGTGTCTGCAAAAAACACTACTATCTAATTTGTAATCATGTGTAGTAAATCCTTCCAAATCATCACACAAGGACACACTAAGCAGTATGTTAAACACTGAAAGAGCCTAGCCATTAATGACTCATAGAAGACATTACTCCGAACAAGCAACATGCTCTCCTACATCAGATCTCCTACTGGTGCTTCAACTAATGCAGATGCAATGCCTATTTGTCCTTAGGAAGGTGACAGCACCTACACTGTTGGTTCATCCTTCATCCCTTCCTGTGCAAACAGCAGAGATCAAAGTAATATTATGACTATCTTATGAAGCCAGGATTAGCATGTACAAGAGCATGAGAAAAGAAATCTAAAGTTGTAGTCACTGAGCTGTTAAACACTGTGATTAATAGCATGCAATTGCTCTCTCTGCAGAGGGCATTATTAATATTAGATCATTCCTGTAAGTGGCATATTTGTGATGAGGGGACAGGGGTTATGGAGACAGTTTCACACCAGTGACACCCAAATAGGTATGCAAACCCTTATGGCAAATGTGCACTACTGCCCTGGGTTATGGCTAATACCTATTACACCAAAATAAGCTGTACACTATTGTTTACAGAGTTACGATTACTGACTTCTCATGATTTCATCCACCTCACTCCGAGCCCTATGCCTTCTAGTAGCAAGTTATTAACAATAACGGGGATTTAATTAAACTGTACTTCATATACAAAAATTCCCAGGAAGAGATACTGATGTCACTCTAGTGGCAGTACCCCTTAAATATACTGACATTATGCTTCCACCAACCAGACGGATAATCTGAAAGTAAGACCTCTGTTACCTAGCACCCTTTTAGTAAGCCAACTAACATTACATTATGACAGCTGAGATCCAGATTATTTCTCTTTTCAAAAGAGTGAATGGCAACCAACACAATGATATTGTGAGGATACCCTTCACTAGAGATCTTATTCCATATACAAATCAACATTGCAATTAACTGAACCTTTATTGAAAACTATAGTGTTTATCTGGGTTTCCCCTATTATGTTGCTTTGTATAATGTAACACTTTTTTGAAAAAAATTCATATGCATGTGTCACATGGAATGATACAACAGCAGTGTGTGGGGGTGGAGGGGGGGCTGCTATGAATAGACAAATAAAAGGGTGCAGCCCACTTTCTTAAGGCAGCCATCATCATCATTTTATAGAGAGTAAACTCTCCATCACTGACCTATAATGTGTCATTAACCACAGGATAAACTGTATCTTTTAGGGTTTGAAGTGATGGCACTGAATGGCAGATGTTTACCACTCAGTGTTAACAGCATACATTTTTAGTAAGAATTTGTCTGTGTGTGAAATGTTAGGGCTTACTATAATCTCCAAAAAATTAAGCTACAAACAGACAGGAAGCAAAATGGTAACTGTTTATTAAAATACAAGCCTCAAGAGTGGCTAGTAGCAGCCTAACCAGGACACAGGGTCACAACAGATAAACAGACCGAGATTGTGCATGGCATGGAAAGAGAACATCAACATTTTAAAGATGCAATGAGACACATCCAACAGCCAGGGCAGATCCTGAACACCAGCAAGCAACCTCACTGAGTTCTGCACCCACAAAAGGCATGACGAATCATTATCTAGCAGCCCAATATGCAGAGCATTACAGTAGTCCAAAAAGGGCATCTCCTTTATATTTCCTGTCTAAGTCAGATCTAGACAAACATTTTTTAATCCAAGTGATATTTCTAAAATAAAAATAATATGTTTTCATGACAGCTGTGACATCTGATATCTGATCCTTAAAAGTTAGCTTGTCATCAAGAATTACATTCAGATTTGAGTCAGCTCTATGGTGAAGAGGGATTAAGCCTTGATTGTGCTCAGATAGTGGTTCAGGAGTCTATAGGAGCTAGGAGGGGAAAGATGGGAGTTATGGCTGTTGCTGTCTCAACCATCCTTTGGGGGGGGGTGGCTGCTGCTGGCTCAACCACCATTTAGGGAGGGAGGTATCTGCAGCTCACCACATGGGTAAAATCTAGAGTTACAATGTAAAATTTGCTGAGTAAGCTGAGGGAAAATCTGAGTTTTGAGGTATGCTTCCCCATAGAAGGCAGCTATTGTGGAGCTCAGAAGAGCCACTACAGGTGGGAGGGCATGCTCTACCAGGGGATAGGATAGGCCACCCATTAGGGCAAGCAAGCTGGGCTGCTCCCTTTCATCAACTCTTGCCATAAATAGATGAGCTCATATAGCATTTCCAGCAGGAATGAATGGACCTCATCCATTCATTGAGGCTCTCAACTCACCTAGGGATTCCCATCTCCCACAACTGTGGAATAAATGCACCTATTGGCTGTTGGAAGAGGAGCCATTAGGCTCAATTCTGCAAGGAGATTTCAATTACACCCATGCTATGAATCTGTGACACAAATTCCAACTGATTTCAACCATAGAGGATAAAAGATGATAATACTGAAATATCTGAGAGATGGATAATTGCATCTACAAGTAAAGAAGATAGACCAGGTCTGAAGAAGGAAAGGTATTGTCCTTTCCGAAAGCGCTCATTTAATAAAAGTTTATTTTGTAGCTCCGTTTCTGTACTTCGCTTTTTTTTGTTTTAAACAGTTCGTGAGTTGTTTGGTAGTTTGAGTAGCTTTCTACATTTCTAAAGAATATTTAAAAGTGCACAATGAATATATTACTTGTAAACTGTAGCAAACTACTTGCTACAATGTAACAAATAGATGCTACAGTTTGGACCATACATGGAGCGCAAAAGAGCTCAGGTTTGACCGCAAATGTAATACCGGCTTTTAAAAGCCGGTATTGCAAGATCGTGATCAGGTGATTTTTTTCCCCTCTCCACCCACCCTAGCTACACTACTATCGGAGGCAAGGGAAACATTTTGTACATTTTTTTTTTCAAAAACATTGTAACTGTAATCGATTTTACTAAATAATGACAGGCATTTGAGTTTCAGACTACATATCCTTCAGTAAATGCATGTTAGCAGCAGACCTTTTATTCTAGCAGCTTTCTACATTTAAAACAAAAAAGCGAGGTAGAGAAACGGAGCTACAAAATAAACTTTTATTAAATGAGTGCTTTCGGAAAGGACAATACCTTTCCTTATTCAGACCAGGTCTGAAGAAGGAAAGGTACTGTCCTTTCCGAAAGCGCTCATTTAATAAAAGTTTATTTTGTAGCTCCGTTTCTGTACCTCGCTTTTTTTTGTTTTAAACAGTTCGTGAGTTTTTTGCTAGTTTGAGTAGCTTTCTACATTTCTAAAGAATATTTAAAAGTGCACAATGAGTATATTACTTGTAAACTGTAGCAAACTACTTGCTACAATGTAACAAATAGATGCTACAGCTTGGACCATACATGGAGCGCAAAAGAGCTCAGGTTTGACCGCAAATGTAATACCGGCTTTTAAAAGCCGATATTGCAAGATTGTGATCAGATGATTTTTTTTTTTTTTTTTTTTTTTTTTTTTTTATGAAAAACGGACTGCAAATATGAGACAAAAAATTGAACAGTCAGAGACAGGACCATAAAACCAAGCTGTAGTTGAGACTGGGAGACAAAATAGGATTGGGATTGAAACTATACAGGATACTGAAAAGAAAAAGGACACTGTGGGCGAGGAAAGCGAGTGACGTGAAAAGTAGGCGTGGCATTGGTCAGCTTTACTGTGGACCCGAATTTTAAACGCTGGGATTGTCCCTTTAAGTTGTAAAGTATACTACTGCTCTTTAACCAATCATGTTAAATGTCAGACCAGCCCATATCCTTCTGATGCTAGTGCTGAAGCTTGTCTCTAAATTATCACTTAGCCCTAAGAAAAAGTGTGCAACCTTGTTGGGAAGCCCATTCATCTTCCCTACTCCTCACCAACCTTTTAATTATCACTCATTAAAACAGATTGAAACAAATAATAAATAAATAAACATGTACATGAATAAATATATTTTACATGTTATTTATTTTTCTTAATGTGTTAGGTACTGGATATACTTAATGGCACTTAGAGGAAGTGAAATATGAGTATACTTTACTCACAGGTCTAACATTAAATCCATGAAGCAGATGGTCCCTCAGTTCAGGAGCACACAAATCATGATATAAAACACCACTTTGACAAATTATGTTCAGCTCAGTTGCCTTTAATTCAAACAAAGGAGAAAAGTACATATGGGGGGAGAGAACTGTGATTTAATGTGTCACTGAAATATCCATGTACAGAGTTATTTTTCTTCCAGCATCCCAATGATGTGGAATATTTTTTGAGGAAGTAGAAGACTTCATCAAGGCATTCTTATATAAAGGTGGCAAAAATGTCAGGCTTGGGCCATTTGGCCTACAAGAAAAGGGACAAACCTAGCTGTTCTTCTCCTCCCTTCAAATTTCTGGATGAAAACTATTGCAGAGTATAATTGGATCATATCTGTAAGCCAGCAAATCAAGGTGGGATAATAGCTAAACTGCCTGCTATAGATATAGCAAGATATACTTCCTTGGCTTAATCCTCAGATGCTATGCCTTCTATGTATACTGGAGTTACTAGCAAAAAAACAGACGTTTTCCCTAAAGAAATGCAGGAGATTGAGGACTCTTGGATGAATGCTACTTCTTTGGAGACTGCAGCAAATAAACATGTGCCTTTACTGAGTACTGTGTGTAACCTGGAATAATCGCTGAGTGTTTTTTTTTTGTTGCACATATAAACTCATCTATGTAAATCATGTGACTAGTCAGAGCTACTGAGAAAGATATGAGGTATAGGGTGAGAGTATATAGTCTCAGTTTGTCTTTATAAATGATACCAAAACCAAGATTTATTATCATTTATCATTTTTTCTATTTTTTGTCATTTGTTTCATTTCAGCTTACCTTCAAAACATTCAAACAATATAAGGTAAGTTATGTTATTTAATTAATTAGTTGATTTCAAACCCAAAACGATCACAGATACTGAAAAAAACATGATTTACTTAAGCAATAACCCACACCTGAGTGTGGGTAATGCTGGATTTACCCACGGTTGGTGTGGTTTGGTCACAAGAGTGAAGCCTGAGTGGCCAAACAAAGGCAACTGTGGGTAAATCCAGCATTACCCACACCCAGAAGTGGGTTATTGCTATTATACAGTGACATTATTTAAGAAAAAAATACTTTTCTTAAATAATGGCATTGCGTAATGCCTCCTTGCTTTCTTTCCGCAGCTGTCCAGTATTCTGCGGCAGTTGTGATGTACTGCGCATGCATATGCTTACGCAGTACATCAGAACTGTGTGTGGAAGCAATGGAGAAAGGAAGATCTCTGTTGCTTTTAAAAACGTGTCTCGCTATGTTAAAAGAGTTTAACATAGTGATATAGCTTTAAAAAAAGCAATGGAGATTTTCCTTTCTCTGTTGCTTTTTTTAAAGCTGTCTCGCTATGTTAAACAAGTTTAATATAGCGATACAGCTTTAAAAAAAGCAACGGAGAAAGGAAGATCTCCGTTGCTTTTTTTTAAGATATCTCGCTATATTAAACTCATTTAACATAGCGAGATAACAGCAACGGAGCTCTTCCATTCTCCATTGCTATCCAAAAAAAAAAAAAAAAAAGACTTATACGAATGGAAAAAGTCCGGGCGACCGGATCTTTTTCCATTAGTATAAGTCTAATTTACAACATGCACGCTCACCAATCAGCATGTACATTTTGGAATATTAATGGTGGGTCATTGTATAATAATTATTAATTAACTAATTTTGTTTATATTGCTAAGCTCAGTAATGCTTATGAATATCAATACATGGATGGGTTGTTATTAAGATCTATCTTGGCAGGTTAGAGTATGAGTCTTGTTGTTCAGGATTTGGTGAAAAGTAATATTTTCACTGTACATTTAAATCTATTACATGGGCATGAGAGGATGGTGGTGATTGTGCAAGTTTCTTACTTATTGTGCAGATTTTTTCTGTGGTTTAGGGTTGTCTAATTTTGGTACAGCTTTGTGGTGTGCTCAGTTTCACTTCAGTGGTTTCTTGATAGGTTGATGCTATAGTTGCAAAACACCAGAGCATGCTTAGTCCTTGAGGGGGCTACAGATTTTGTTTGTTTTCTATAAGTAGACTGGGGGACATATCCTTTGAGATATCATAGCTAGCTGTTTGTAGAGCCATAAAAAGCTATGCTTAGGTATTTTGGAACATTAATTCCCAGGTTAAGAAAAACATGGCCTTAAGTATTCATGAGACTTGTAAATCCAGTAATTTCAAGGAAACAAATATGACCTCCAAGCATAACATTTGCATTGCTAACAACACGACATATTGCATGGCATAACTACCTAGCTTGTGCCTGGAATAGTGACATATATCTCTGTAAGGGGGAAAAGGACTTAAAAGATTTTAGCCAGCTGTATGAGAAAGTGGAAAGATGGAGAAGTGAAAATAATAGCTAGCCAAGATATTCATGAACAGCTAGTTACTTATCACAAGGTATAGACCATTGGTCAGATTCAGTAAAGTCTGCATGATCTGTTTCTACCCTATTCATGGTGCATTGTGATGCTCACATGGTAGCGCACTGTTTTAAATTCAGTAAGCAATTTACAAACAAGGTAAACATAGAGGCATGGTTATTACAGCATAAGCAGCTAAATTGTATGCTAATTAACCAATCCAAGATGGAGGAGTTACTCAACAAGCTATAAAGCAACTGTGTACACTCAGTGCTGGTTTTCCCGTGAATTCCAAAGCCTATTAGAATAAGCCATGGAGAGGAGTCAACACACAGAGAATGTTATGTGCTGCTGTTGCTATAATTCATATGTATGTGCAACAGGCTGACATCTATGCTGCTGTTAATAGGCCAAGTCTAAGAATGAGAAGAGTTCTCATACCCCATTTAGCTCATCACAATCTATATGACAGTAGCACGCAACATGGTGGATAGACACACTACCGGAACTCTACAACCTCTGCTGTCCTTAACTTAGAGCAAGGGCAAACCAAGGGGAACCCATACCACTGGAAAGAAAGGTATGAGTAGCACTTAGAAATTTAACTATAGGTACCTTTCAGAGACCAGCTGGGGACATGCTGTGGGTGTCACAGGTATCAGCATCCAGGATTCTCAACTAATTCCTGAATGCTATGCTCCAGCATGCTACTGACCCCATATAGTTTCCCCACACTTCTGAGGACAGAGCCGGAAATGTGCATGACTTCTACCCTGTAGCACACTACCCTGAAGTACTGGGTGCCATAGATTGAGCACATGTAGAAATTAAGGCTCCACCCAGGATACAGGGAAGGCTCTACATAAATAGAAAGTGCTTCCACTCTATTAACTTCCAAAGCATGTGTAACGCCAAGAGAATCATCTTGAACATGTGTGCTGGTAACCCAGGCAGTTACCATGACTCGCATATCTGGCACACCTCCCAACTGTATCAGATGTTCACTAGGGGGTTATCCCACAGGATTGTTTACTACACTTATGTACTTATGTATGGTTATGCACTGGAACCATGGCTGATGATGCCCATCAGAAATGCACACAGACCCACTGAAGAAAGCCAAAATGAGGCACATGCTCAAACCAGAAATATCTTAGAGCATGTGTTTGGGATCCCGAAGTCATGGTTCCAGTGCCTAGATACATCTGGAAGAGCCCTACAATACAAGCCATGTACATGTACTGAAATATTCACTTTATATGCCATGCTACACAACATCATCCTGAGAAAACAGCTTCAGCAGGCTCAACAAAGGGAAAGGGGCACACATCCCACCATCAGTGGCAAGGACACCACAGCCACACACAAGTCAGGAGGCAGAGGGGGTGCCAGCAGCTGCTGTGGGTGTAGGCAGATGTAGGTGTGCTCAATATGCCCTTACATTGCCTAAGAGGCAAGGCATAGCACACCCACTCACTAGCTATGGGGCAAAAGTGTTCCTCTTGCACACATATATATAGTAACATTGATGTCAGGCAATGCTCACAACCTATACCTACCTATGTAATGGCTGTGTGCTGCTAGCATCAAACAGAGTCAGCCCTGAACTAAAACAGTTTAAAACTGCTGGATTTCCAAAGTAAGTGTTGAACTTGGAGTGTATTGTATAATAATATGAATGTATGGCATATCCTTGCACATTGTTACTTGATAGTATAAGCAACTAAAAGGTGGGTGATTTGTACAGAAATTACCTTAATATGTGACAGC